>NW_027223337.1:1777737-1929898 GCF_030449975.1 Polyergus mexicanus
AAGCAGTGGTATCAACGCAGAGTACTTACAGAATTAATTTTTATTTCATATATTACCTGAGTTTGCATATGGGCATAAAGCAATGGTTTTCTCATAAATCCCATTCCACATACCAAACAAGCAGTGGTATCAACGCAGAGTACTAATCTATGTGCATTTCTGTTATCCCTACTATTAAAAGCTTTACCACAGACCTGAAAAGATACATTTACATTAAGCATTCAGAATACAAGAATGAAATACAAAAAAAAAATCGTTTTAACAATAATTCGAAAAGATATACTTCGCAAAGATATGGTTTCTCGCCCGTATGTATGCGCCTGTGTTTCTTGAAATGTTCAGGATAGACGAACGTAGCTGTACATACATCGCATTTGTACGGTCTTTCACCAGTATGGGCTGCTTTTATATGATAATCTAACAATCTTCTTCTTTTGAAACCTTTTTGACATTTGTCGCATTTATAACGTTTATCGTTATAATGCGTTGCTCGCTTATGGGATTGTAAATTCGATCTCTGACTGAACACAAAAATAACAATCTTAACTATCGTTTTTTGAATAATTAATTTAACTATAGAGAACTGTATTGCTATAAATCCATTTTGCTGAAACTCACCTAAATGTTGCTCCGCAGAACTCGCACTGATATGGTTTCTCACCTGTATGGGTTCGCTCATGATCACGTATTTCTGCTTTACGTGCAAACGCTTTGCCACATATTCTGCAAATGTAGGGTTTATATCCAGTATGTACTATATTGTGTACTTCCAAATTGTGAGGTGAGCCAAAAGCCTTGCCTTTAATTTTTAAAAAGAGATATTACTGTATGAATAAGAAAATGTTTAAATAAATGTTTAAATAAAAGATAACTTGTGAGTGTTGATATATAAGACATTAATTCATCGAAAATATGAAAAATATAATCTTCCATCATATGAAATGTATTAATCTTACCGCATTGATGACATACATGTTCCTTTATACCATTATGCGTTCGTTCATGTTGATTCAAATTTTGCTGGTTCAAAAATGTTTTATTGCATTGAGTGCACTCGAATGGACGAGGTCGTACTTCATGTGTTTTTATGTGCGCTTTATATGTATACTTGGATGTAAAATCTTTATTACATGTTTCGCATATATATGGACGTACACCCATGTGTGTATTCATATGTTCTTCCAATAAATTTTTTGAACTGAAGCAGAGATAATGATTTTACACATTTCACATTTTATTTATCTTATTATTTTACTTTATTTTCTTTGTGTAGTATACATTATACCTGTATCTCTTTCCACATATATCACAGGGCCAAGACTTTACTTGTGGATAATGTATTCTTTTATGAATTCGGAATAATCGTAAATTGCTAAATATTCTATTACATATCTCACATTGAAAATCTCCTTCTTCCTTTGCAACATGATCATCTAGATGTAAGGAAAGTTCATTTCTTTTTCTAAAATCCTGCCCACATACATCGCAAATATACAAACGAGTATCATGTACATCTTTCATATGTGCTATGATAGTTTTAGCATCTGCTATAACTTTTTCCTTTTCATCAGTACATAATAAACAACTGTACGAAGAGTCATCTCTAAGTACAATCTGAAAAAGATATATATCAATATAATATGACCATAATTTTATGACCTGCTTTCAGAAAATAAATTGTTTTGCGCATACTTGTTCCTGAATAGGTTCTACTTTTATATTAATTTTGTTCTTTTTCAATTTCTTTTTATAATTTTGTATTGTGACTGGTTCATTTGAATCGTTTAATTCTTCAACTTCCAATGAAATTTCTTCTGAATTTACAAGAAATTCTTCTTCTTCTGGCATATTATCTGGTATATAATCCTTATCAGAGAGCATTTGCATATCCTATGAACATTAGTACAATATATAGAATATTATATGGCATATATATAGTAATTAATTAATTTTTATTAAGCTTTATGTTGTATTTTTCACCTCTGTTTCACCAGTATTTTGGCTTTCTGTATTGTCTATGTAATCATGATCATTATATTCTTCTTCATTATGAAATATGTTAGGCAATTTCTTTACTGTCCTTTTATAATTGTTAAATAACTCAAGCTTGATTTCTGTTAATCTAGTTTCAAGTTCATCCACCTATATAAATTATAAAAAAATTGTAATAAAATTTTTCAACAAATTAACTGTATCAACAAAACTACAAGTGCAATGCTTTACCTCAGTGAATAATTTAAAACATTTTTTACAAATGACAAGGGAATGAACAGACTCCTCATTAACATCTGTTTCTAAAACGGTTGCTATAATGTCAGCAAGTGGCTTCTCCGATGTAGTAGAATCATTGAAGATGCGAACACTATTTCTAGTGGATACTCCAACTTTACTATTACACACTAAGCAATGTGTACAATCCTTATCAGAATCAGCTGTCATTTTCCTGCTATAATTTATAATTTATCTTTTGTTAGTAATACTAGGTTTAAATGTATAACTTGTGTGTGTGTGTGTGTGTAAAAATTTTATTTTGTCATTTTTTAAAATGTGAAACTTTCAAATATAAAAAAATAAGATTTCACACGAATTTAATAAAAGTATTTAAAAGTCTAATAAAAGTATATACTCTCTCTGATTGTTACATTATTTAAAATCTAGTTGTAGCAACGAAATTTTCTTGTAATCGCATATATTTCTATATAAGATGGGATTTTTATTATAAATTCAACATGCATAAACGAAAATTTTTAATATTTAAAATTGTAATTCATCCCAATATTTACAATTACAAATCGCCAATTGTCTTAAATACGAGTCATAAATATTTATAAATTAATTATGTTCGAGGGCCAGGCGAGTCATGACGCTCGTCTTTGACGTCGACGTTGACGTCGACGTCGACGTGTATGCTATATTGTATGTACCGCGACTCTAGCGCTAAATATGGCTCTTCCATTTCCTTCAATTGGCGTATTTACACTTGGTATGTCGAACAGTGCACGACTCCCAGAATCTCGAACAATTACATTTAGCGCTAGACGCGATGCTACGAGATATTGTAAAGTTTGTTGGCATGCTTGAATAATCGCGAGATGATCGGCAGCGTTGTTTGATTCGGCGCTAAACTTGGCTGTTTCATCTGCCATAAAGTTTACATCGAATATGATTCTCGCCAAGGATATTCAGCGCGAGAGAAGAGATGCAGAGAGCTGGATATTCGACAGCCACATATATATCGCCAAATGCATCACGTGAACACGCGTGCCGCGCGAAACGCACGGGTGAGACGCACGCAGAGCGAGAGGCACATATAACGATAACAAGACGCAAAAAGTTGCCAGCACTGACTTGAAATTTTCGTTCCACGAATGCGGACGATTGGCAGCGAGTGAGAAACAGCAAAGCAGTCCTGGTGACAGCGTTCAAGCCTGTGCGACACTCGGAGCTCTCCCGGTCCGAAAATGGCGACGTACAGTCGGACTTTGACGGCCGTTTATTCGGTGGCCCTACGTTTTCACTCTCCAGCAGCTGCCGCTGCAGAAAGAATCCGGGATATTACATATGTCGTGAAAGGTTGCAACGCGTGTAGCGCGCCCTCTGCCGGAACGCGTCGTTAAAGGAACGCCACGTTCCTACTCGATTGTACGCAGCGGCAATGCGTTGAATGGAATAATATCATCAGGAGCATGTTGATTCTCGCACAGCGATAACAAGGCGGATAGTTGAAAGTATCCTCTTCGTTAAAATACAAGGACTACAGGAAAGAAAATATATATATATATATAAAGAGAAGTTGATTCGTTCTTTTTGTATTAAGAGTATAGAGATGTCATATATCTTTTACAAATTGCTCTGATGGTAATACTATATGTTTATTTATGTCTGCATAATTTTAGATCCGTTCTTTGTAACATTAATTTTATACTCTCTGTAACCAAAATAAAATGTATAATTGAAAGAAAGAGAAAAGAAAAAGTACAAAGAATATAAATGACAAGAATAGATTTAAAAATAATTCTCAGTTTATTCAAACAGTTAAATGAAAATAAGTTGATTTCTGATATCTGTGCTTCATCAAAATTGATAAAAAAAATTACTTGTGATATATTAAATAGTATTATATATATATATTTTTTTTTTTTTTTTTTTTTTTTTTTTGCATAGATCCCTTATAATAGATGAATTATCTACAATCCCTTTGAGATTATTAATGGTTAAATTTTCAAAATATATATATAGGTTTAATAAAAGATATGTTTAATAAAAATATTATATGAAGATAGAGATATATTTGTAATCTTTTTTATTTTTGCTATAACCTACATATATTATAACCTTCCTCTAAAATATATACATTTTATTCTACGCGAATCATTCATTGACTCACTGGGTTAATTAATTCGTATCATTTAAATCCGATTAAATTGTCCGAATGTCTAGTTTCACATTGATTAAAACTTTATTTGACATGATATTCCTTTTATATTGTATTTCAGGAAGCAACACGAATTATTAAATAATCTCGGTTAATCCAGATTATTGGCGCGATCAAGAAGCTGTAACTTTGGATATCGTCGTACGAATTGTAAATTCGCGTGAAACTCTCGTTTGGCGATCATTGGTCGTGGTATAATATCAATCGAGGTATAATCACCTTTGCTCAAATGAACAAAAATGACTCGATGAGTAGATATGGGCCTCTCGTCGGCGCAATTGACGAGGGCACGAGCAGTGCTAGGTTTCTGGTACGAGATATTTTTTTTGTACTGTGCCAATAATTACAATAATAAGCACGCATGAGCTTACGAAATCTGTCAGAATTTCTGAACCATATAATATATATTGACAATATCTATCACAAATCAATTGTATAATGAATATAAGTTGGACATTATCTTAATGTTAAAGTTTGAAATAACAATAGCAGTGCCTCTCTTATCTAGATTATGATTTAATGATATAGAATTATAATGTAAACTCTTTATGCTTGCTTGCATAATTAATTTCTTTGTTGTTGATTTGTATTATTAATGCATTAATGCATTTTTAATATAAGATTGTAAATATATGTATATATACATTTTTCCTTCTATACAATAATACAGGTTTTTGCAGCAAATACAGCAGAAGTCTTAACATACCATCAAATCTCGATATCGCAGATATGCCCAAAAGAGGGATGGGTTGAACAAGATGCTTTAGAAATATTAAAAGCAGTTAAGGAATGCCTCAAACAAACTGTATACAATTTAAGACAACTCACGATAGATCCAGCTGATATAGTTGCAATTGGTATAACAAACCAGAGAGAAACTACAGTTGTATGGGATTCTGTCACAGGAAAGCCACTTTACAATGCCATAGGTAAAGTTGCATTATTACAAATATTATATAGACCAGATATTTCCTGTTTGCAATAATTTATGATTTATCAATCTTGACGATTATAGTATGGATGGACATGAGAACCACATTGATTGTGGACGACATATTAAAGGGTATACGTAATAGAAATAAAAATTACTTGAAGCCACTTTGTGGCTTGCCAATTAGCCCCTACTTTAGTGCATTAAAATTGAAATGGTTATTGGAAAATGTACCTCAGGTTCAAGAAGCACTGATTGCAAAACGCCTTATGTTTGGCACCATTGATTCCTGGCTAATTTGGGTTTGTTTACAAAAAAATTATAATATAAAAATCTTATATTAATATATTATTTTTGAATGGCATGTCAATTTTGTAATTAGAATTTGACTGGTGGTGCTAATGGTGGTGTTCATAGTACTGATGTTACAAACGCTTCAAGAACAATGTTAATGAATATTGTGACACTGCAGTGGGATCCTACTCTATTATCATTTTTCAAAATACCTGTTGAGATTTTACCTGAAATACGAAGTTCCTCTGAGATTTATGGTTATATACACGATGAATTGCTACAAGGTGTTCCTATATCTGGGGTAATCACTTGTACTATTTAATTATTTGTGATGTAAAATATTAAATAATGCAATTTCAAATGAAGTTTTCAAGAATGATGATAATGTAATATTTTATTCTAAAATATTACACATTTTATTTCGTTCTAAAATTTTAAATGTGAAATGTTTGCTAGAAAAGATTTAATTCTAAAATAAAATTTCTTTATTTTAGTGCTTAGGTGATCAACAATCAGCTTTAGTAGGTCAAATGTGTCTACAACAAGGACAGGCAAAAAGTACTTATGGTACTGGTTGCTTTCTTCTTTACAATACCGGCACAGCTGTAAGAAATATTTTATTGCATTGTTACAATATTACAAAAATTTTTAAGTATACATAGTTGAATAGGATTGTATCGGATGTTTCAGATTGTGGATTCATCTCACGGTTTATTAACAACAGTTGCTTATCAATTAGGACCACATGCTTCTCCAATATATGCTCTTGAAGGGTCTGTTGCTATCGCAGGTGCTGTTATACAATGGCTGAAAGATAATCTTGGAATACTGACTGATGTAAAAGACTGTGAAACTATTGTCGAACAAATCTCAATGGACAATCGTATTGTCTTTGTTCCAGCATTTGCTGGGCTATACGCTCCATATTGGAGAAAAGATGCGCGAAGGTTTATCAATTTTATCAATATAGGAACATTTTAGCTTTAAAACGCAACATCTAAGTTTTTATAAATTGTTTCAGTATCATATGTGGTATCAGCGAAGATACTAATAGCGTACATATTATAAAGGCAGCTCTACAAGCAGTATGCTTTCAGACAAGAGACATTTTGGAAGCTATGAAAGAAGATACTGGCTTGGTGTTATCGAAACTGTTAGTCGATGGTGCGATGACCACTAATGATTTATTAATGCAGATGCAAGCCGATATCTGTGGAATTCCCGTAGGTAAGTAGGACATTGGATATATAATAATTTATATATATATATATATATATATATATATATATAAATGGATTATGTAAAAAATAGTAAATTAATTTATAATAAGAAATTAATAAACAAATGTATGTGCAATTTCATAAGTTAGGCCACTGATGTGTGAAACTACTGCACTTGGAGTTGCAATTGCTGCGGGAAGCGCAGAAGGAATACGCAAATGGGACGTGAAGATTGATGCCGCCGTTCCCAGCGATATTTTCTTGCCATCAATAACTGAAAATGGTGATTATGACACAATTTTTTTTTTATTTTATTAAATATTAAAATTTCTTTATAGAGATTAACTGAATATATTTGTTTTAGAACGTGATATTTTATATTCTCAGTGGAAAATGGCTATTGATAGGAGTTTAGGTTGGGAATTATTTCCAGAAACAGATGGTAAGTAATGAATATTAGCAATGATTATTGTTATAAGTGATTTCTGATGGCAAATATTTTTATTACAGATGATACAAAAGATATACATAAAGCAACTGCGCCTGGTGTATTTATAATTACCTCTATAATAGTGCTTATGGTTGCTAAGTACAGATCTACTTTATAATGATTCGTATATGTAGTGTTGTCTACTACATATTTCATTTAAGCAAGACATATTCAGTGGAACTGAAATTTAAAGCATGACATATTATTTTATATCCATGTAAATATAGTATTTATTATTAATTTTAAAAAAAGTCGAGAATAAAAAGTACCAGCTCCATATAAAAATGTCATCAAATAATTGCAAACATTCTTAGTCTGTTTTAATGGCATTAATAGTTTCTTTAAAATATTACATGAATTTTATAGCTTCACATTTTAAATCTGTCTTTTCGCATTATCTTGAACATTAGTGTCTTCAGGTTTCTCATTTTTTTGAAAGATTGCTGGAATAATTGGTACTATATGTTTATCGAATACTTTGGATTTCTTACTTGGTGGTATTGCAGGTACTATTCCCTGTGATAATATATAAAATACGATCAAGCACAATTCATGAGACTCTCATATAGTTTTATCAATTAATTCTTACAATGTATCTGCCACTAATCGATGTTTGAGCGACGACGGATGTCTCTAGCCAGGCATCATTTCTTATATTGTTGATGCGCAATCGTACCGATTGGGGTACTAATATACGGCTAATAAGAGATCGGCATGATTCAGATACTTTAGGAAGTTTATGGAACGCCACTTTGTTTTGCACTTGCTAAAAAAAAGAAAGGACTACATTTTAAAGGGAGATAAACATATGAAATACATGGTAATTTATAAATAATTTAGGTAAAAAATGGTAACAAATTATCTCTTTTAATTTCCGTTGCATAGATTTATTATTTTTGCTTATATTCTATATTAATATTTAAATTTTATTCGTGACGTGATCAAATTAAAAAAAAATATGATAATTTTTGTATGGAAATGCATTACACACATTTATGTGACGAAAGAGGTATACACGAAAAAATTGGAATCGATCTGGTGTACATTGAGTATACCCGGTATTGGCATATACCTGGGTACCTTTAGTAGTTGCGCGTGATTTGAATCATCGAATGGCAGCCGACCGTACACCATAGTATAAAGTACCACTCCCATGGACCATATGTCGGAGAGTTGAGGCTGGTATGGGATACCTCGTAGAATTTCGGGTGATGCGTAAGCATAACTGCCACAGTAGGTTGTACTGAGGATACACTCACCATTCTTCGGTTTCATTTGGCCTCGCGCAAATCCAAAGTCCGACAATTTAATATTGAAATAATGATCCATAAGCAAATTCTCACATTTTATATCTCTATAAAGGTTCCCCCCAAAAAATTATCGTGAAATATCAGGACATATTGCCGACACAAGCTTAACAAACATAATTTTTTTTACATTAAATTTATTTATTTTTTACTTTCTTACCTGTGGACTATGCCATGTTCATGGCAATAATTAATAGCTTCCAAGAGTTGCCGGAACCACTTGCGGCTACGCAGCTCATCGATGTAAATATCGCGACGTATTATGTCGAGCAAACTGCCATTCTGTGCATATTCCATAATAATGTACACCCTGCAAAAAAGCAGAACGATTTTTAAAAAAATGGACAAAAATTCATAATTCGATTTCACATAATAAATTCCTGTAAATCGCTTTTAATACGATTATTCTCGTTTAGATCATTTTACAAATGTTATAGAAGAATCGATAATGAAATATTGGATACATAAACCAACCGATGAGTAGTTTCTATGGCTTGCAAGAAGCGAATTAGATTGGGATGTTTTAATCCTTTGACCACTTCGATCTCACGAGGTAGAAATTTCGTAAGGTGGTCTTCGGGTGCTTGGAATTTCGAAACTATCTTCACTGCCACATGACAATCATGCCGATTGGACTTTGCGATCTAACAATAAGTAAAAAGTATTTAAAATTAAAAAGAAATTTAATATTTAGAAAAAAGGAAATGAAATAAGCTTAGAGTACATTACTTTGACTGTGGCATATGATCCAGCTCCTATAGTCTTCCCGAGAATATAACCGTGCGACTCGAGAACCGTCAATTTCTTTTCTGATTTCTCGTCATCCTTTTTGTCATCTATCGATTTCATGCCGAGCATTCGTTCGTTTGATGTACATTTTATGACCGGTATCATCGCCATTTTCGGCGAAGATAAGGTTTTTGGCTGCAAGAAAGAAAAGATGATTAGAATAAGTTAATAAAAATTAATAAAACTTAATAAAAATTTATTCTAATGTATATATTGTATGTCTAATATTATTTTTTTATAAAAACTAGTTTCTTATAATTTATTAGAATTTATTAGAATTTATTGTAATGGATTTAGGATACAAACCTCGATAATTTCTTCATATTACTCCGAATAAATTTTTATTTAAGGAATGATTTATTTTACTTGTATTGGACAAATGCATGTTTTCATTTCTTGAAATGACAGATTTAATTTGATTTTGATATACGTGAACAAAGATTTTGAATTTTTAATGTGTAAGGAAAAATAAATAACATGTAACAACTGAAATGTGAGAAGTATCGGCGATCGAAATTATAATGTAATCGATAAAGTCGATATATTCGATATATTCATATTCGAAATGAAACGGATACAAACGAATATTAAACAGATACCGAAATTGAGTCATCAACTTATACGAGATAATATTAAGGAAATCACTAATATGTTGATGACGTGTCATTTTTATTAATTATATCTAAAAATCCGTAGATAATTACTTGCTTGACTTGGCTCGAATTGACGATTTTAATGTATATTTTCAACATTACATAATAAGATAAAAAAGGATATAGTTCCAAAACAAATCTTTTAAACATTCTTAGCAGTGTTGCTTAAACTGTTTTCGTCCAAGTACATAACAATATTTTCTTTCAAAGAGATAGCACAGTATCAATAAATTGACCGTAGAGTAACATTGTCTAAAGTAAAGTTTTAAAAGTAGAATTTTTAAATAATACTGAGAGAGATACATATATATCCCCTATATATATATAGCATTCTTTGTTATATCGAAAAACATATATAAAATACTTTAATAGATATTATTTTATTCAATAACTAATAAAAATGGAAATGGAAATACAACAAAACAAACTGAACGATTCTGTTCCTCTTCACGAAAATAATCTGCGTACAGCAAAATGTTGGCGTTGTCACGAAGGTATATACGTATTTATTTTCTTTTCTTTATGAAATAAGAAAGGTATCCATATACATATATATATATACACGATGAAACTTTTAAGATCTACACAACAAATTTTGTATTGTAATCAAATATTGCATATATAAATTTGTTTATACTAGATATAGATAAGGAAAAAATCATACGCCTTTGTCTGTGTGCAGATGTTACACAATTTGTGCACGTTGAATGTTTAGAAAAGTCGGTAAACGTCACAAGTATTTATCATTGCAGAATTTGTGATTCTTCCTTGCCATTAAAACGAAAGAATAAACCATTAATAAAGGTGAATTTTGATAGAGCTGAAAGTGTGTTTAAAGAAAATAGTAAAAGAAATGAAAAAAAAAAAAATATATAAAAAAATTATACTAAAATAGATGTCTTATCAATAAAATGTTTAATGAAATGTTTTGTTAAATGCTTCATATGATGTTAATTTTTTAACAGTGGTACACAAACATAACTGCATTACTAAACATGTTAAAGGGAAGCTGTGGACCTATCTTTAAAATGCTTATTTTGATACTATTCAAGTTTACTTTAATTATTCTAATTGGTTATTTAATTGCATCCCTTGATGTATCAAAGATTGGAAAATTCATACCACTTTTAATGGTCGTCCTCGTCCTTGTAGCTATACTTATGTGTCCCATTTTTCATGAAATACGCATGATGATTACCTGGATTATGAGGTATGTCGAAATTAATTAATTATACATAACTATGCTCAGCTTTTTACATTCTTTTTTTCATTGAACAATAAAATAATTTATACATTAAATGGAAGATATTTTAATTGTGATTATGAGAAAAAAACTTATTAATTATAATTGTGTTAAAATATAGTATATAGTATATTTTCTAGTATATAGTGAAATAAATTATTTATTTTACTTTTTATCTATCTGCAGCGTCCGTGAATATTGTCGAAAATGGTGTGAAAGTAATCAAGAAATAAAATTGGACACAGGATTTGCATATCAGCGCATAAATGAAGAAATAGTATAATTGCAATTTTATTATTTTATATTTTGATGCTATAAAACATAATCACGAATGCTATGAACAAATGATAAAAGAGGAATTGCTTTTACAATTACATTTATAATATTTCATATATATTGACAATTAAATTAATTTAATTAAAAATTAAGAAACTGGATATATTCAGGAATGTAGAAAATACACTATAATAAAACACAAAATTATACAATTTATAAAATTTTTCTTTGTGTATAAACGAAAGAGAAATGCCATCTATTATATTTTCAGAAATATAAATGCGACACATCTAATGCAAAATCAATTTACAAAATATTTCTTGACTATTTTTCTGAACATAAAGAAAAATTATTTTTTTACATATTTTTATAATTATATAATATACAATATACATATACACACACACACATAATTATTTTCTTCTTAATAAAATAAACTAAGGATATTAATATTAAATAAAATAACGGAAATATATTTTCTATTTATCAAACATTAATGATATAATAAAATTACCGTAACGTAACATTGATACTCTCGTTTTTATTTATAAGTTGAATGACAGTTTAAATTAATTCTATGAAACTGAGATATTTAATTTCAATTTTATAAAAATCAATTTCTTATAACTTATTACAATTTTCTAACACATTATTTCTTAAAATCAAATAAATTCAATTTATTTTCAATTTCTACTTAAACGATACATTATACTTTTATTACATTAAACATATGCGTATTATTTATTCATTATACATATACATATAAAGTTTTAATTTTATTCTGATTTTTATTAATAGAGATTTTTAATTTTCTGTATATGTATTTATTAATCAAATTTAACAATAATAAGTTTGTACATCAATACCTGCGCCTTGGCTTTTATTTGGCAATTTTCTCATTTATTTGTTAGTACTCTGAGCCTATTGCTGTTATTATATATATTTTGTATATATATATATTGAAGGGCAAGCTCTCGTCTATAATGATTAAAATGTAAGAAAGTGTGTGTGCTTCTTCAACGACAACTCTTTTAAGTTTGTATATATTTTTGAAATAAATACTTAACAAAAAAAGTTCAATATACATAAAAATAAAAGAAGTTTCTAGAATCTTAAGGCTTCAAGGTCTTAAGTATATGTATTTTAAGCAGTTGTTTTTACTAGAAAGGTTAATGTAAATAAATCGAAACACACACACAGCATTAAAAATAGCAGCATCAAATTATAGTATACAACATATATATATTAGTGACGATGCAAAAAGTAAAATTTATAAAATTTTGGGTTAATATATTATGACTCTGCATGATTGCAACAAAAGTTTACCTATAGCTATATTATTCAATAAATTAATAATATAATTAAAAATGAGAGAATTTGAATTGATCGATATGTGGAGCCGTGTGCAAGAGGAGAGATTTCTATGTCAGTTACGGCTTCATGCTGGCGTTGCAATGAGGGTATGCAGGTTTTTTTTACGAGATAATTTGGATAATAAAAATTCTTTTTATAAAGATACTTATGGAATAAAATTTTGAAATCTGTGTTCCCATACAGATACAGCACTGAAGCTTGCAACAACATTGCTGCAACATTGTAATATTGCATATATTGCAGTTTAATGTTGCAGAAATATTGCAAAGACATTATTTTACAATATAACTTTAGCAATGTTACAGCAACATTCCGAAAATATTACAAAAAAAGTATTCAATAATCGCTAGTTCATTCATTTACCACTATGCGGCGCATGTTGCGCTATCTATTCCGCATTTAATTTTTAGTCATGATGATTATATAAAGTTTACAAAGAGCGGCTATAGTAAGATTAAAAAGATATAATAACCATTTTTGTTAATTTAAATCGTATGATATGACCCCGATACAGGGGCTCAGACATTGGACTAAGAATTCTTTTAATAGTTTCCATTCTTATATAAAATCCAAAATTTGATAATAATTTTCTGATATGCAAGATACTTCAGATTTTAATAAATAAATTTTAAGATTATATAAAGACAAAAGAGATGTGAAAAAACTCGTTATATGCGTAAATTCACCACAATCTTTTTGCATCCGGATATCTGAATATTTCGGATACAAAGAAATTGTGAATTTACACAATTGCAAATTGAGTTTTTTCTTATTTCTCTTAGATATTCTCTGTCACTGAAGGAAGTCGAATGTGTACTGAAAAATTTACATTTCATAATTTCGTTATTATTATAATACAGAAAATCTATATACGCGCTAGATCCTGACTCTTATAGGCCTAATTTCTTATTATTTTTTTCATATGTTAAGGATATTATGTCGATAAATATACATAAAGTATTATTGCATATATATTTTATATTGTTATGTTGCTGCAATATTATATTGCAATATTTCTGTAGGCGGACATTTTACTGTTGCTGCAATATCATAACAACGTGGCAGCAACATTTCGCAATGTTTCTGCAATATTGCAATCACGCAGAAAAATGTTGCTGCAATATTGCAATCTTGCGGTGCTGTATGGGAACAGGCACTCGTGTCTTACATATTGTATATTTGCGTTCATTCTGTTATCTATTATATCCAACTATTATTATTGATCATCATACAAAATATTTAATTGCATGTACAATTTTAACTACAATTTAAACATATATATGCATATATGCAGGGTTGGGAAAGTTACTTTATAAAAGTAACTCGTTACCGTTACCGTCATTTTTTCTAAAAAGTAACTCGTTACCGTTACTCGTTACCAATTTTAAAAAGTAACTCGTTACCGTTACAGTTACTAAAAAGTAACGAGTCGTTACAATTTCCGTTACTTTTTTACAATACAAACTAATAAATTATTTTCCATAAGAAAAACTTTTAAAAAATTGTAAGCAAGATTTCATTCAAGGTTTATTACAAAATAAATGATTAAATTTTATCGAAATTCTTTATTAATTTTTAATAAAATTTGTTGCTCCATAGTATCATCATTTAAATGCCCTCTTTGTGGTGTTAATACAGGGCCACCGATGCTAAACATTCTTTCTACAGATGCACTGCTTGGTAAAGCTGTCTGTATTATATTTAATAAAAAGTTTTTTAAGTTTTGGATAGTCGTTTAACATTTCTATATTACAATTATTTGATTTTAAAAACCGTTGCAATTCTTCTTGTTCAGATTCATTTTGCACCGTTTTTTGCTCAAAAATGAAAAAATCATCGTGATCGTCAGATTTTCCAGCTTTTGAAGAATTTTCAGTTGATCGGATTCCCAATAAATCCTCCAAATAATTTTCAGCACGTTTTCTTTTTTCTCCGGTTAACCAGTTTAACTTAAATTTTGGATGTAAACATGCTGCTATTATTAATTCTTTTGTTTCAAATATTGTAAGAAATCTAAAATCAAATATAGTAAATTAAACGACATTGTTTGTTTTATTGAAATTAATACTTTTGTAATTCACGGTTTCCCACGAGAGGTCTCTACTATTTCTCCTGTCGACCCTTAATAAAAGCAATAAAAGTATCTCGTCAGTGTCATCGGTCACACATCCACACTCACAAATACACAATCTAGATGGCGGCACTGAATGAAGCTTGTGTTCCATGGAAAACGCTGAACTAAAATGGCTGTTTTCTAGATTATTTATATTGTCTATGCTTTCTAGTGGTGTTCTTCTTGTAGAATCGTCGCTTCGCCGCTATCCGACTCTCTTTCAGTGAGAGTTTGTCATCATATCATCTACAATCTTTATTTATAATCAAATAATAAAGTAAGATATAATATAGAAACACTTGCATATTATTTAAATAGCCAATGGCGGACGTTTTGGACATTGATAATGCCGAGGAATTCGAAGTCGATGATGAAGGAGATCGTAAGTCTCGTTTCTCTTTGTGGGTGTTTTGCATTAATTTCAGTATCTCAATTTCATAACCTCATCTTCTAACTCTTCGATTTTTTTGTATTTTACTATTATATATTTATCTATTGATAATACAATATTTTTATAAGTTGAATAGCATAATATTTCTCTCTCACTGAATGTTAAGTTAATATATAACTGTTTAAAATTATATTGATGGCAAGTTTTCTCTCAATCTCAGCTGAATACATCAGATAACAAATATTTATAGGAAGAGATGTTATAGCAATATTCAAATTATAATAGAATAGACTTTTAATTACTTTGATATGCTTTCAGAGGGTATTGCCCGTCTTAAGGAGAAGGCAAAGAGAAGAAAAGGTAGAGGCCATGGTGCGGAATTAGTATCAACAAGAGATGATGTTGGCCATTATGAGTCTATGAATATTGTCGAGGAAGATGATAATGAGCCTGGACCTCAAAGATGTAAGAATATTTTCTTTATGTTTTCCTTATAATTCTTTATATGTTCTTTATAATGTTTAAATCATGAAACTGTTACAATATACTCTTATTCTTTTCAGCTGTGGAAGGATGGATTTTATTCATAAATTCAGTGCATGAAGAAGCACAAGAGGATGATATTCAAGATAAATTCTCTGAATTTGGTCAAATTAAAAACTTGCATTTAAATTTAGATAGACGAACAGGATTTTTGAAGGGTTATGCACTGGTGGAATATGAAACATTTAAGGAAGCACAAGCTGCAAAAGAGGCTCTGAATGGTACAGAGATCTTAGGTCAGGCTATTTCTGTCGATTGGTGTTTCGTGAAAGGGCCCAAAAAGTAAATAATATTATGTAGCTATTTTGAGATTTTTAAACTAATATGATAGTTTAAGATAGTATATATATTAATATTTGATATATTTATTTTTACAGAATCAGAAAAAGAAGTCACAGGAGGCGATGAGCATATCTTATGTAAAATATGTATCCATTAAGTTTTAAAAAACTTCATACAAACATAAATAATCAATAAATAAAAAATTATACATATATATGTATATATATAAAATCAATCATATATAAGAAATTCATACAATATATAAGAATTCATACAAATATTTTACTTCCATTTTCCTTTCATCTCTTCTAAAAAAAATTTTTAGTTTCATACATTCTTAAATATTACGAATTTCTGTAATGTAAAGCATATATAGAGAGATGTTTAAATACTAAATTAATCATTAAAATTTTATTTTTATAATGGTGTGGTATCGTGTAACATTCAATAAAAATTTCAATTGATAAATTTGATTTCTCAACCCACATTGCGAAATAATAATTAAATAGTACATGTACTTTCTTGTACAAACAAATTTTAAAATAATTGTGTGTGTGAACAATAATATATATATTTGTTAAAAAATCTAGAAGTTTAAGACTTGAGACAAGATTTATTCTCCTCTCTTTTTCTACTATATTTATTATACAAAAGTTAGCTTAATAAATAAATGATCTGTTGTGACAGGGCATAATAATTAAGCATAATAATTCAGATTTGCTTTCTTTTTCGCTTGGACTTCATTGATAGCTTCCATCAAATCTTCATGAGTCACTTCTGTTGCATTGCGTCGTAATGCTATCATACCCTGTAAACACATCACATCTTAATCATTTTGACGAGTTATATGTATAGAAAAGCTCGAGTTGATATAAGTCATAAGTCAATTAATTGGACTATTATTAGATGGCATATTATTAACAGCTATTACGAAATAATTAAAAATAATAATTATTCACTGAATAAAACTGATATATTTGTAGATATAAATGGAAAAAAAAATTTTACTTTATTTAATTTTGGATTTTAAAGAATAAATCTTTTTTATCGCATGAATAACTCATTGTATTGCCTCATTTATACTATTACTATGATTAGACTTAAACATAAAGAGACTTACTGCTTCTACGCAAACAGCTTTGCATTGTGCTCCATTAAAATCATCCGTTGATCTGGATAATTCCTCGAAATTCACATCGGGCGACATATTCATTTTGCGTGAATGAATTTGCATAATGCGCGCTCTGGCTTCCTCGTTGGGATGTGGGAACTCGATTTTTCTATCCAAGCGTCCAGATCTTAATAAGGCTGGATCTAAAATATCCACTCTATTCGTGGCGGCGATTACTTTGATGTCAGCGGTCGAGCTAAAACCATCTAATTGATTCAATAACTCTAACATAGTACGCTGTACCTCCCTGTCACCTGCTTTCTCTGAATCGAAACGCTTTGTGCCAATAGCATCTAGCTCATCGATGAATATTATTGCCGGTGCTTTCTCCTTGGCCAACGAGAACGCGTCTCTGACTAATTTTGCGCCATCACCAATAAACATCTGTACTAATTGCGGACCGGCAAGTTTTAGAAAAGTAGATTTTGTTTGGGCAGCACAGGCTCTAGCTAGCAAAGTCTTCCCAGTTCCAGGTGGACCATAGAGTAGAACGCCCTTAGGCGGCTGTATTCCTAGGTTTTCGAATTTTTCCTTATGCGTCATGGGCAATACAACGGCTTCGATTAATTCCTGAATTTGTTTGTCCAGTCCACCGATATCAGAGTACTGTTCTGTAGGTCTTTCATCTACTTCCATGGCTTTAACTCTGGCATCGTATTCAGCCGGCAGAGTCTCCAGCACAAGGTAACTATCCTTGTTCACGCCCACCAAATCACCTGGCTTCAGCGATTCGGCGTCAACCAGACCGATCACAGGTAGAAAGTATGTCTGACGGGTCGATGTCTTTATAACTGCGCACTTGCCCTTTCTCTGCGCATCTAAATCGACTACCGCCCCATCTTCCTCCCCCATATCCTGCGGGTCGACATCTAACAATTCGATGACGTTGGACACTAGGTATGGTAGGGTCTTGTTTACCTTGATCTTTTCTGTGTTTTCCTTGATCTTATCATTCTGTGCCTGGAGTTCATGCGAAATTCGCATCACTTCGCTCTTCATTATCTTGATTTCGTTATCCAGAAGTCGCGTACGTGATACAATTTCGTCTGTGGACATTCGCAGGACATCTTCTCCCAGTGTCTCCTATGAAACAAGGATCCATGATCTTTTGTACAAAGTTCTTTTTTATAAAAGTTGTTAAATATTATGTGTGCCAGAAATATGTTTTTATATACTTTATATATATATTTTAGAAAATTAAAAATGGAAACAAAGTTATTTCGGCAACAATATTTTATATAATCACTGTACACAAGAGAAGCAAATATGTTTCCAAACATGCAATATTTACAGCACAAATTTTCATTATTAATATATTCAATCCTAACTTCCAAAAATACTGTTTTATCTAGTTGGTGTACTTCTATGATCCATAGTGAACTTAAAGCAATGCAATATTTTATTTACATTAATCAAATTAAATTAATATCATGCTTTTTGTTCTTTATAGTTTTAGAAATATAACACATTAATATAATTTTGATGACAGAAAACAAATGAAAACGTAATGTGTTTCTTTTTGTAACATGACTAAAGCCTGTAGGATGGAAGAATTTAATAATTTATTGCCATTGCAATAAATCCTTAGACTCAGTTATACTGAAAAAGCATAAATAGAATAAAGAAGCAGAAGATAGAAAATGAAAATGTTAATCAATTTGCGTTAATTATTAGCAAATATAGCACGATATCGTATGTGTATATATGCTCGTCATTCAGTGCCATAACCTATAAAACACAGTATTGATGAATACTAAATAATTAACTCTCTTGAAACTATTTAGAAAAAAAAAAAAAAAAAAATTTACCTCGCCATCTTCCCAAATAGATTTATCCTCGAGCGTAGCCATTTGAAAACTCTTCGATTAATATTTTCTAACTTATTGTTCTAAACTCTTTCAAGGGATCCTGAAACGATAGCCGTGCAGCCGTGTCCAGTGTCCCGGATTCCCCGGAATAGCGCTCTCATCTGGAACGTAAAATTGTCGGTAATACCGATAGGTAAAAACAGTGCGATATCATGACCGGAAATAAGTTGGCGCTGGAAGTGCATATTTTTTAATAATTAATAGCTCAAACGATTGCTCCTTAATTGCTCTGTCAGAATCCACAATTGCTCCCCTTTTAAAATTAATAGTTTTTGAAATATTTACAAAAAACGTAAAATTTATTATTTTTACTTAAAAACATATTTCCAATAGTTTTCTGCAACTATATCCAGCATGAAACGATTACTCTTCAATTACTCCATATTGCTCCATCATTATTTTCATGATTTATTGCATTTTTTATCGAAAATTAACAAATTAATCATTTTCCAAGCGACGCCGTCGCCACCTATCGGCCGCCTATCGGAACTATATAGCTCAGCCAACGGCGAGAATATTCAAACATAATATAACATAAAAATATACACTTCCAGCTTATTTCCGATGATAACATGATTATCACATGATTGTCATCGACTAATTGCTGTTTGGCAACGTTAGTATAGTATAGCTCAATGACAGTAGGTGGCAGTATATGAATCTGGCTCAATTCTTACCATTTTATGATATATGATGAGACTTGTCACTTGTTATCATTCTCTGATATGATCTATATTCTCTGATATATCAATTGATGTCGTTATCAAATAGGCAGCGGTCGGGAAGACGCTAGAAATACTTCGAGGCGTTGCATTAACCAATCAGAATAAAGAAATCTTTATTCTTTGTGTCCTGATTGGCCAATCAAACGCTTCAAACCATTTCTAGCGTCTTCTCGACCGCAGGCATAATGTATTACACTTGTGGTTATGCGTTATTTTGTTGAGTGACAGCTGTAAAATGATGAAAAGAGAAGGCGGATCGCGGATCTTCCACTTTCCACTTTGAAAATGGTATAAAGGATGCATGAAATTCTCTTTGCAATAAATATGAGTGACAGAAAATTTGAGCCACAACAGTGGAATTGGCACAAATAATTTGAGAATTTTATGGATAATTATATATATAAATATGTGTCCTGCACTTTTGGAAAACGAAATGCGATGCTTGGGGGGCATGACTTTTTTCGCACAAAGTCATCCAGTGGAAGTATGTGGCAGTAATGGTCTGCCACTTACGCCAAACTCTATAACTATTTATGGGAAATCACAGTTTTTAAAGACCATTTACCATCCTCATCTCTCTCCTTATCTCGATATAATTAGAAGCAAGCATGGTTAGTTTTAATAATATAATTTTATAAATCTATTTATGCGCATACTGTATATATAATTATCTTTATGCATTTGTAGAGAGAATAGTGGTTGTCGCAGAATACAGCGGAGATCCATTAAGCACTAAACATGATCTAAGTACAGAAGAGATTATTAAGATATCCTTTCAATGTCTTTTAGCATTAAAACATATGAATGAACTAGATCTGATATATAGACATTTAAGTCCAGATAATATTCTGATTAAGAAAAATGGTGATGTACAGTTATACAATTATGGATTATATTATATGACAGATGGTGGAAAGAATGTATCCTTTCCAATTGGGTATTTTAAAATATTCTTCTTTATCCATATAACTTAACTTTTAAATGCTTGACAAAATTTCAAACAATATTTTTTTATTAGTTCTCCAAAGTATACGGCACCAGAAGTATTTTTAAATCCTAGTCCAAGTGGTGTTAAGGTAGATTCATGGTCGCTGGGAATGATTATAGCGGAACAATTATTGGGACAATCCATTTGGTCTGGTGTGAAATTGTCTCAGTGTTTAAGGAAAGTTCTGAGCTTAATATTATGTGATACCAGTATATTCGAACGTCTTGCCAGGGAAAATAATTGTTTCCATGTTTATGAAGTATGAATCCATTTTCTCTCTAATAGTACAATTATAGTACAATTACAGTCTAATATTATATATTTCTTTATATCATGCAGAAACTATCAAAAGAGTTAAAGGAATTTGTAGATTCATGTCTACAAATTCATCCTATTAAACGTAAAACTCCAGAAGAATTATTGGAATTGCCCATATTCACAGAATATTTAATGAGAAATGCACAGGAGAAGGAAGAAAATCTTTATAAAAATGTTATTGTTAGAAAAATGGATGAGTTGTATTATTTATGGCAGTTGGCTGGTGGAGATATTACTGTGGATTTAAAAAAGCAGGGTCTCATTAGATCAACACCACCCATTTTATCTATCCCGAAGTAATTATTAGATATATATTTGTTTAGATAATAATAATTATATATATATGCATATATATATATATATATATATATATATATATATATATATATATATTGAAACAAAATTTAATAGGACTTCAAGTAATATTGAACTTGTTTTTAGCTTGGTCATATTACTGGGCCAAATGTTTGGACAAAGGGATACTGCTAGCCTACTCGATGTAAGAATCGTAAAAGTTCCTATGGAGACTCTTCGTCAGCGTTTAGCTCATATTCCATACATAGCAAATTTTCCTTGGTTAACAAATCAGTCAGTATATACATTTATTTTCATTCAATCCTGTACTTATTTCGATATTATAGAATTATTATAAATATATTATATTGCAGAATGCAGGTTCAGGCGCAGGAAGACTTAACGAACGCTGCATCCCAGTTGCCGTTAATTATAAGAGAACGCGACACGGAATATCAGTTTTACAGACTAGTCCTGTTTGACAGACTCTTACAAGTATATCCGCTCACTCAGGAGGCAATTATTGAAGAAGCACACAAGGATATACCACCTCCAGCAAGGGGAGCAATATGGGCGGCTTTGCTCAGTGTCACTGGCAACATAAAGAAACGTTACGATATGATCGACAAAGAGACACCCACTCACACTGATCGGCAGGTACAACAGCTGTATATAAAAAAATTATACTCAGTATATAAGTGTATCTTATTGATGATTTGTTAGATAGAGGTGGATATACCGAGATGTCATCAATATAGTGAATTACTGTCCTCTGGTGCTGGGCACGAACGATTGCAGAGATTACTAAAGGCGTGGGTCAGGAATAATCCGCATTATGTTTATTGGCAAGGGCTCGATTCATTGACAGCGCCTTTTCTTTATCTAAATTTTAATAACGAAGGTATGATTATCCGATACGCGTAATTATGATTCATTAATTTATTGCGCCATTTATATTTTAGCCCGAGCATTCGCATGTCTCTCTGCTTTTATACCGAAATATCTTCACAAGTTCTTCTTAAAAGACAACTCGGCAGTGATACAGGAATACCTGGGCAAGTTTTCCCAAATTATTGCATTTCACGATCCCCAATTAGCGAATCATCTAAAATCCATAAACTTTGTACCAGAACTCTTTGCGATACCCTGGTTCCTAACAATGTTTTCACGTAAGTTTCACTGTTTATACTATCCTTTTGTATTATTAATCGTCGATGCTAAAAATTATTAATATTTTAGATGTATTTCCATTGCATAAGATATTACATCTGTGGGATAAACTATTGCTGGGCGACTCATCATTTCCTCTTTTAGTAGGATTAGCGATATTGAAGCAATTGAGAGACTCTTTATTAATGTCGGGTTTCAATGAATGCATTCTCCTGTTCTCCGATTTGCCCGAGATTGATATAGAACTGTGTGTTAAAGATTCCATGATGATGTACCAAAACATACCTGCTAGCATCACATATAGAAAACACCAATATAATACAACAAAGGTACAATAACAATATCACCAATATATTTTAATTTGCTACATATTATAAAACTCTGATTGATTTACAGAATGCAAACTGGATTGAACCAGAAATGGGAACTGAAAAAATGCCGAGAATAAATGTAGAGGATTTTTTAAATCTCTACAACAACTCGCCCAACAAAATTATAGCGGTCGATGTACGTAGCAATATACAGTGAGTATTTTTACGAACTAATAACAATTCTATTTAATTAAAGATTTTTATTTTTCAAACTGATAATTTTTAACAGGTTTGAAAGAGGCGCTATTCTGGGCAGCATTAATATTCCATTTACGAGTGTGCAGTTGTCTCAAACTCATATCGAAACACTCGGACCGCATGCAAAACCGTTGATGGATAATAAAAATAGTGTTGTTGTAATTATTGGACCGCACGATCAAAATAATGCGCTGGTAAGTAATCATATAAGAGAGAATTATGAAAAGAAATTTACTGCAACATATATTCTGCAACAGTTTGCAGATTTCCTAGTAAAATGCAATGTCGTGGGAGTTTGCTCTCTGCAAGGCGGAATTAACGCATTACGATCCAAATCTCCGAATATTATAGTACCTGCACGCTAATTGAATTACATAATTACATTACTGTATATAAAAAATACTCAGATTTATTCGATAAAATATAATTGATATTATATTGCCCTGTAAAACATGTATGTATGTACAAGAGCTGTATACTTTTGTTATAAAACGATTCATTGTATATCTCGTAGTGTATATATATCTTTCATGTGCTGTAAAGTATGTCTGGTTACTATGGCAACAAATGTCAAAACTATGGAAACTTAGACACGTGCACATTTCCTTGCACTTGCTTAACTTTACTTGAGTAATATTAGTGTTTAGATAAATAAATATGGAAAAGAATGTACCACCGGATCTTCAAAAATGGTTAAGGAAATGCTTGAAAAAGGAGTTTGGAAAAACCATACAAAGCGCTATAGATAAGGAGCAAGAGCCGAACGATATCGCTTACAAGCTCACGCATTCGAAAGACATGGCCACTTTATTGAGTTCTATGAAGAAGGCAATTGCCGAGCAATATATAGTAATAAAACCTTCATCCGCGGCATCGCAATCATCATTTTCCTTTACCAGCGATCTCACAGCGGACGATTGGGCCTCCCCGCAAGGAGATGGTGAAGAATATAGCTGTATTATCGATAGGATCAGTCGCGATAAACCAGTTCACGTGAGACTCGCCGGTTATGAAATTTTATTAAAGATTGAATTGTCCAATATAAATAACAGTTCGCAATGGGATGTTCTCCGAAAAACATTACTGGACGGTCTCACGGATGATAACAGAGCCATATTCGAAGCTAGCATGCAGATACATGCGAAGTTACTCGATTTCCCACAATTGCATAGCATATATGGCAATTTATTAGGCGCGTTCAATGCGCAATATCATTCGCAGAAGATGCGCGAAACTCTGCCTACTCTAATCTCTGGAATTAGTTTCAAATTCTTCCTACACGAGAAACTGTTCTATATAATGTATCTGATAATTCAATGCCAAAAACAGATGTTGAAGAATACTAGGCACAGCGACAAGACTGTAGAAGAAATCATCGAACAATTTATAGTATTTCTCAGTACGCATAGTTTTGGCAATAAATTGCAACCTAAAACCTTAAATATGTTGAACATTATCTCGGTATTGGAGCCTCAGGCCAAATGGAGCAAGAGATGGCTACATAGCTTTTCTACCAGAAAAATTTTTGTCGCCGCTTTGGCCAAGTCTCCGACGTTTCTGCAGAACGTTGTCGAATGCGTCACGAACGGTCTGAAAGAAATACCTTGTTTCCTGTCATCATCTATCGGGGATGAGGGCAACGAGCTGTGTATTTCCGGGAATATGATAGAAACTACAACCTATCTACATTGTTTGGTTTTCATTTCGCAGCTTTGTAGCTACAAGGCGAGCAGAACATTGTTTACGGAAAATTCGTTGAAAACGCCATTGGACATCGCTGATTTCCTAATAGAATTATTGAATTCCCTAAATAAGTTAGCAACAGAAGCATCGAGCGGAGTATACAATACTTCCTGTAGTGCTATGCAAAACGTACTCAATGTATCAGAAGTATTATACAATGCTGAATTTTATCATGTCGCGTTATGCCATTTGATGTCTCTTCCTGAAAACGACATAAAAATTTGGCCACACATATTGAACATTATTTCTTACATGGTAGATACGATCGACGGACCGGTATTTTTGACTACGTATTGTAAGGAGCATTCTGCAATAAATTCTGAAAACGCATCATTAAAATGCCCAGTTGCGGTCGTAATACAGTATGCGTCGAATTTATTAAAACAACCATTTTCCATAATGGATACAGAATGTGTTCTTAACTCATTTAGTTTGTTAGAGAAATTATTCGGCGTTATTTATGACGTTTACGAAGCCGCGCAGGAACAAATAGAAATGCAATTTTATCCAGCTGTTGCTAATTTTTATAAAAAATTAAATAAATGCGGCGTTGAAAACGAGAATAAAATTCAGCAACTTGATAGGTAATAAAAAAATATATATCTGTATTTCTAAATTTATAAATTGATTTCAATTTCTAAAATTGTATTACAGCGCTGTCAAAAAGGTTTTACTAAAAATGGTATCGATACCGCTCGGCTTGCAAGCTCTTGTCAATGAGAAATTGGTGTTCGAGGAATTGATTCGCGGATTAATCGTTCCTCTAAGAGCGACCTGGAGCTCCACCGACATAGTCAGCTTCATCTCGTCTGCTGGTTATTTCGATTTGGGCTATAACGTGCTCGCGGATCTCGGACCCCATGTCCTGTCGACTTTACTATCACAAATTTGCGCGAATGCGGAAGATCCCAAATGTTTTTACGATCCGTGGAGCAAAGAAAACGTCAATGAATTTCTACATATACTTACGTTATTTTCGCTCAATTTTAATTGTAAATATTTCAAAAGCAGCTGTTGCAATATTTCCCATATATTTTTTTAAAATATGTGATTAATGGAACAGGTTTCGCTGCGTTTATGACGAATGACAGCGAATTGGATAACAACGAAGAAAAGGACTATCCTTCGAATTTATCTGAACTATTGCAGGCTGCGTTAAACGAGGATTCTCGTTACCATCATTTGAGTCTTCTATCATTGAATGTAGTAATTTGGAACATAGACATTTGTGTTTATTTAATAAACTCGTTAAACATTCAGGTAATATATTTGACATGCGATAAAATATAATTATAATTGTACATAATAATAATTATTTCTAGGTAGCATTGTTAAATATTCAGAAGGAGAGCACGACAATAATTGAAGTTCGCAACGAACAAGACGATGAAACCGATTATGAGCAGATTACAGTAGAAAACGATGAACCAGAGCTAACAAAAGAATACATAATTGACAATTCCAGTTTTTTACGACATAATATTTTATTGAAATCGTATTATACGATATATAATAGAAAGCAACACAACACAGTACCATTGGAAGAATATGAACTTTTTTCGGAATTTCCACCTCCCAGGATATACGCAGATATGATAGAGTTTCCAGTTATGGAATGTGATTCAGAACTAAATGACATGCTGCAGGATGAAAGGCCTGGATTGTTAGATATTGGTTGGGTATCGCAAGTTAGGGTGGCTCATAAAGCTTCGCGATGTCCGATGAAGGTGATTCTATGCAAATAAAATTTAAAATATGTAATTTAATTGATATGACCGGATTTATAATAGATAAAAAATGATTTTTATCTTAGAATTCAACAATGACGAATTTATTGAACCAAATGCACAAAGCTATCCCAACTGCGGATTGGGTAGAACAATTTGAATGGCAGGGGAATATAACATATGATGCAGACTATTGGCTCCCAGAAGATACACATGCAATTAATATTGTTTTGAATTACGCGGAACAACGGCAGATTTTAAAGAACACTGATGATAATCAAAAAAATTTGAAACAATTCATTCATTCTGCCTACATATTTATACAATACAATAAACCGAACAGGTTTGAAGGTTTCGATTGGTTCTTGGCAACAGTATTCATTATTTGTGATGGAGATTTAGACAAGTATGTAATACATCATTTGATTTTAACTTCAAAGAATCTATTTTTTATTAAAGAAAGAGAATTATTAATAATAAAAATTAAAGCCTCAGCTGACCGCGAATCAATCTTTTGACAGTGTTTTATTTTCCGGTATAGTCTAGTAGCATCTTTATATTCAATCGGATAAATCTCTTCGTAACGTCTTAATTACAAAGAACTAAAATCGATCAAACAAGACTTTACTTTCTAAACTACTGTCAATAATGATTAACTCAAGCTAGTCATGTATCATCATTGGCAGGTCTCAGATTGAAAACTTGATTTTCACTGAGTCAATGATCCCTTTTTATCATTAACCCATCTCGAGATAGTTCTTTTTCATCATCGACCTATTATCATATAATGCGATATTTAATGTTTCTATGAGTAAAGGAAAAATATCAAGACGTCTGTGGCTGTATATGTATTTGGGACTTTAATCCAGGCTTGCTTGTATATCAGGCAACCACTATGCCATTTCGTTTTATTGTCCAATATCCTTTGCCTATATTTCTTGACTAGTACATTAGCAATAATTAATTACAGATGCAAAACATTTATCATGCAATTAATTCAATTTCCATCGACACTGCTCCTTTGGCCAAAATTGGGCAAAGTTATCGACGAAAGAAATAACGAAAATACTTGTTCGCAATTCACTTTTATGCAAGTTTTAGAAGCCATGGTTAATATCGAGCTTCCAAATATTAAATATGGTTTAAAGGTGATTGAATTTTTATCATATTTAAAGAATTTAATCATCTAAAAGATCATGTAATATTCTGATTTTTAAACGATAAGGATGTTTGTGGTGTGAACTGGTGGATGATATCCAATAGAATGATATTGCAATGCTTCTGGGGAATTCTTCCATGGAGCGAAATAGTTCACTTTTTTGCAATTTGTATTTTGTATCCTCCCGATTATATGGTGTATTATTGCATGTCACTTTTGCAATATTGCCGAGATATTTTGCTGGAGGATTTTACAAGTAGAAAGATGTGGCCAGAAAATATGGTACGTACACGCGAAACGTATCAAGTTATAAAATTATTTATGTCATATAATATGTCATTAAATAACTTGACCAAATGCATTCACACACAGATATTGGACGAGTATCGTTGTCATAATTACATCTCATACATGGATAATTTGGGGCAACGATATAGAAATCGAGTTTTACCGGCAATGACTAAAAATCTAAATTCAGAAGATGAAATATAAATGTATTATTTAATGTATCTTATTGTCTTGATATCTTAAAAAAATAAGAAAGAGAAAAATATGCACATGTACATTAACAATATATATAAAACAGCAAACTTTATCCTGCAAATGAAAATATTTTATATAGATTCTTTATGTTGAGGAAATTATATATCAATAAAATGATGTATCTATGTAACAAATAACAATTAATGTTGTATATAATTAATAAAATTATCTTTTTTATTTTTCCATGTGTATAAATACTTTTAGTTAGCATTAGTTAATGAAACATATACTTTGTACATGTACGGGAACATTTTGTGTATATATTTACTATATTTAGAAATCTTTACGTATACAATATAAAGTAGCACTGGCACTCATAATTCGCATACCTGCAAAATTCAGCAAACTGTTGATTGTGAGTTTTGCGATGATATTTTATACTGGAATTCAGATATTTTTTTACATGCAATAAAATCTCTTACTATATTGTCATTTATTCTTGTTAATTAAACAATCAATCTTCGTGAATCGTAAATAATTTTGCTACTTCATTTAAATCTTCATACTTTGTGTCTCCTGCAAGAACCTAAAATATAAAAATTATTTCAAGTTACTCAAATTACATTATAATTTTGATTAATTTCAATGTAGTAAAATGCGTATATTCAGATAAAACAAATATTTAAAATAAATCATAACAAATATTTAAAATAAATTATAATAAAACAATACACAAAAACAAATTAATAATAACAAATCTCAGACTTACTCGTCTGGCAATCGACATTCGGTTAAAGATATTCCATAGCACTATTCCTACTACAACATCATTTCGTAGATAGAAAACAACACCTTTCTCGAAATTTTCGTGTTTTGTAGGTTTTTGGACTGAGTTTACATTATCTCCAGATATATCTTTTTTATTAGTTTCTGGATTCTTCATGATTTGTGTCACTGATGACTTTAATTGTACATTAGATTGTGATTCCTTAGAATTTGTCTTTTCTTCCTTGTTTCGAAAAGAAGAACAAAATATAAAAGTAAATACACACGCACGCACGCACTCACGCACGCACACACACGCATACACAAAGTAAAAATGATTTGTTATGCTTTACAAAATATATATTACACTTTATTACATATTTAAAACTACGTACTTCATTAGAATTGTTAATCGCGTTTGCTTCCGCTGCTTTCGCAAAGACTCCTACAGTTGGTAAAGATGAGTCTACAATACCTATTGCTTCATATCCTACATCAGGCCCCAAGTCTGACCAAAACATTGATTGATGCAAATAAGGTTTACCTATAAAGAGTTACCCATTTAAATTATCATACTTAGTTTTTGCATTTTAATATTTTAGAACTATTTTCGGATTTGTAGAATTACCTGCACCAGTCATATTTTCGCCAGCTAATCTTCCAGAAGTGACCGCATGATCATGATGCTCAACTCTTCTTCTACCAAGTTTGATATCATAGAAACATGCTGCGTCACCAGCAACCCAAAGATTGCTTCTCGCTTCTAATTCAGCATTAACAAGGAATCCTCCTATCTTAGGCTCTGTTTCTAAATGCGAGGTTGTTGCCAAATCCGTATTTGGTTCAACACCTATTGCTACTATCACTTGATCAGCATCAATCTTTTTATATAAAAAAATTAATTAATTTGGTAAATAAGAGTACTTGATTAATCATGCTAAAAATATGTAAAATTTTTAAATTATTGACATACAGTCTGACCACCAGTGAGAACGAGGGACAATCGACCGTTTATATATCTATAATCTTCAACTTTTGTGCTAGGTATAGAATGAACATCTTCTGCTTCGGCCTTTTTAGTGGTCCATTCACTCAAATATTCTGGTAATATTTGTGCCATTATGAACTTCTCTTTATAAATTTGGAAAACATTTTTAGATTTATCTATAATAAAAAATATAATATTTTGTTATTCATAAAATATTTTTTATAATATATGGATTATTCTGTTAATAAGTGGGAAACGTACAACTTCTAGCGAGCGCGCAGGCGAGTTCCGAACCGAGAAATCCGCCACCAATGATCACAATATTTTTGCAGTTAGGATTAGAAACGCTTTCTTCCAAATCGAGAAAATCGTTCTTTGTTCTAAACGTTGTAATCTTGTCTTTTATTTCGTCTTCAATAGATTCGAATATTGGCAGATTCTTCGGCGATGCACCTGTAAATATAGTTGTATACGAAAAATTCAATTTAAATAAATAAATAAATAAAAAAAAAATATCTTTTTTTAATTGACATTAAAACCTACCGGTTGCAATGAGACACTTGTTGTATTTTATTTCGTGACCATCTTCGAGAATTACAGTTTTATTTATAGCATCAATTTTCCTCACTTTCCAACCCGTAGCTACAGCAACTCCACCCTTATCAGATTCCACGAGATGAGCAACATTTGAATAGAACTCCCGTGGTTCGTAAAATATACTATAAAATAAATGTAAAAATTCTGTATGAATATGATAAGAAATATAATCATTGTATTAATAATATTGCTGAAAAAATGTGTGGATAAATCTAAAAAGTTTACCTTCTTTGAGTTCCATTCCATTGATTAAAACGTAATTGGGCAGTTGTTTCTTTATCTGTGTTGAACCAAAGTTCTTTGGATAATGGTGGCCTCATGTATGGAAATTCATCTTCTTCTGCTATAACTAGAACCTGAACAAAAATTCTTATTTGTTTCAATCAAAAGAAAAAGATATTCAAATCTATATCATCTAATATACCTTAGCTTTGGGATCTCTAGATTTAATTGATCTAAATGCTGAAAATGCAGCTGTTCCTCCACCTATCAATAGATAAGATACTTCCTGAGATATCAATTTGGATTCTGCTGGAACTTTTATTTTTTCTCTAAATCTCCTTCTTCCTTCTTTCTTTTCTGTGTGAAAGCATAAACAACATATACATAGATGACACATTTCTGACATTTGTATTATATCAAAATAATTCATAGTTTAACTTACGTTTATTTTTACCTTTTTGTTGACTTACTTCTTCACTTTTCCACCAAGGTGATGAAAATATCTATTAAAAATAAATAAAAAAAATATTAAAAATATATTTTAAAAAGTTATATAGTAAAAAAGGATTACATTTAAGCAATATTAGTTTAAAATTTTTTATGATATGCTACCTTATATGCTCCAACTCCTGTTACAAGCAAGGCAGCAAGTATATGCCAGTAGCGAATTGGATATATTTCATTTTTGCCTGAACCTTTCTTGCTTGACTGTTTTTGCTCTCCATTCAATTTGCATTCTTCTATTCTTGGACAAGGTCCTGCTTCACAGGCAGGAACATCTTTCTGTGGCTTGGAATATCTAGATTCAGGCATACATTCTTCTGGTTTGATAGTGGTGCCTCGTGGCTTTTGAGATTTTTTATTGCTTGCATCGCTACTATAGCGTAAATTACTAATATTTACAACACCTGTAAATAATTTTAGTAAGCTATTGAGGAAATACTAATAAAGGAAATATAATCAAGAAGAAACAATATTTATTATATATAAAAAAAATATTCTTTATAAAAAATAAATTAAAGATATTAATACATATAATCCAAAAAAATCTAGTATAATGCTAATCATTAATTATTTTGAAAAAGCTTGTAAAGTATATTTAAAAAAATGCGAGACAGATTCATCTAAGATAGCACGCATTTCCAGGTTATGTCTCGCCGTTTGAGATTAGACACGCTATATAAATTGTAAACATAGATCTGGATATATAATTATCGCAAGAACGCATGTGAATTTACAAGTACAATATAGACAATATATAGAAAAATAGACATAATCCTCTCGTCAAGAGAAGGAAATTGCAAAGTAGGCGGGAAACGAGATCACACTTTCAAAGCCGATGCCAGGAAAAACGCAGATCGAGGAAGCGAAAGAGCAGGCAGGGATGAATAAGCGCATCTATATCATCCGCGTCGATACGTACCGACGTATTTTACAGATTGATAGAGCCGATTTGCATGCGTGAGTCTGGTGGGCAATCGGCCAATGGCCCTACCGCATGCGAACATTTTCGCCGGGCCGGTCGTCCGTTGGCTTTATGCAATATAGTGACGTTCCTCTCAGCTGCTGCCGTGAGCGGCGATCAGTCGCTGGCTATTGTTGCTTCTACTTTCGACCGGAAGGACGCTCGCCGGAAGAATGCTCACCACGCGACACGCCATTACCTGAGGTTCTCTCTTCCTTGCCCTGCACTGCCTGGTCGCACCGAGCCGTCTAAGGACTAAGGACGACTCTTTACGCAGCAGCGGTAGGCGAGACACACGTGAATTTAATAAAGAGCCATTTTACACCGCGAGGTACATATGTATGTACGCACGTGTGTCACATACGCACGTATATATGTAGCGCGCCGGAATTAATTGGGATGAATGATCGAGGCAGTTTGAATGGCTGATCGCAACTGACTTCAGATTTCAGATAGGGATATCGATCAGACCCTCTCCTATAGAGTTAAATAAAATAATAATGCGGAGAATATACAATAAAATATAATAATCTCAAATTTGAAAAGAATATAATGATTATTAATAATTATTTTTCCCTTATATAATTATTTATATATATTTTACACATAGAGTTCTTATATATATATATATATATATATATATATATATATATATATATATATATATGCTCGATTATATATCCCATACAGCACAGAACATTGCAATTACATTGCAGCAATGTTACAATCTTGCAAGTTGCAATGAAATATTGTTGAGACATTATTGGAATATGGAATTGTAATATTTTATGAGAATGTTGCAGCAACATTTCAAAAACATTACAAAAGACAGTTTTTGATAATCGCTACTTCGTTCGTTTACCACTATGCGGCGCGCTATGCGTTGCGTTATCTATCCCGTATTTAAGTTTTAATCACGATGGTTATAATAAAGCTTGCAAAAAAGCGATTAGTAATATTAAAGATATAATAACTATTTTTATCAGATTAATTTGTCTGATACAATCCCAACACAGGGAATTCAGATATTGAACTGATTGTTAAGTAATCGGATACATAAATGTCCGAAAAAGTTAAAATTATTCGTTAATTGTCTACTAAAGATGTGAAAAATACAGTCTAATACCTACATAAGTACAGTAAAATTTTTTAACTTTTATGAATTAAATTATTTAATCATTATCAATTTCTTAAATTATTTATAAAATAGCGATGTTAATTAAATAACAGGAAATTGTTTAATAGTTTCCATTCCTATATAAAACCAAAAATTTGATAATAATTTTTTAATATACAAAATGCTTCAAATTTAATTTAGATAAACTTGGAGAATATATAAAGACATCCAAGAGAGACGAGAAAAAACTCGTTGTAATTGCGTAAATTCACAATCTTTTTTCTTACTTCTCTTGGATGTCTTTACATGTATATTCTCAAAGCTTATCTATCAAATTTGAAGCGTTTGCATATGTGTAGCAACGCATTTCAATATTACAAATACACTACATCGTAACGTTACTATAATCTTACATTGTAATATTTCTAAGGGCGGACATTTCAACGTTGCCGCAGACTTGCAGTAACATTGCAGAAACATTTCGTAACTTCCACGCAATATTACAATAACGTTGTATTATTGTATTAATGAAGTAGAGATGAATGATTCTCTTATTCTCATTGAAATTAAGATTTAATCTCTAAAATCAGAGATTGGTTCTAAAATATTTTTAATTCTTTTGTGTGCATAGCTTATTTTATTATTACCAGCGTTATGTCATCACTTATTACTTATTTAATGACGTAACTTATCATGTGAGAAAAGAAGATAGTTAACGCGCGCTATGTGCTGCAGATGGTGCATGTTGTATTATTTTTTATCTGGACTTTCTATTATACGACTGTTCTTATTCATTTACTATACACAATATGCAATATATACGAGTATATATATATATTTACTTTTTTCAAAATAAGAATTTTCCCCCTATAATTTTACTCTTTTAAATTTGACAACGCATATGAAAATTATTTATAAACGTAAAGATAAAAACCTAGCTTACACATAACACAGAAAAATCGAATATTAACAATTTTATTCTAATGCCTTTTGTTTGCTTTAATAAAAATTCTATATGTTATTGAATTAACAATTGGTATCTGATAATTTATATATTACTTTATATATTGGTAAATAATAATTAATATCTTAAATGCTCTCTAATATTTATGATACCTCTGCATCGCTCTCATTAGATTGTATCTATTATATAATTAAACGCGTCACATCAAAGATTTAGTTATCGATTAGTAGTATTAATAGCAGTATTAATAATAACATAGAGAAATAGAGATATAAGAACGCGCGGATGAACGTACACTATTATCGATTATATAGTTATTATATAAATAACATACATGAAACAGTTTCGCGATCATATGATGATCTAATATTATTGATCTATGGTTTCTTCGCCATATTATAATGATAAACTTTTATACTAAAATATATATGATTTTTAGTTATACAGTAACCCCAAAATAAAAATTAATAATTACTTGTCATTAATATGTCATGCCTCTTTCTCTTTTTCTTATCCTTTCCCCCACTTTAACATTTGGAATCTTTTGAAATTTTTTCTACTTTTTATTTTGCGAGAAGAAACCAGAGTTGGGAACGTTACTTTATAAAAGTAACACGTTACTATTACCGTTACTTTCTCTGAAAAGTAACTCGTTACCGTTACTCATTACCGATTTTAAAAAGTAACTCATTACCGTTACCGTTACTCAAAAATTAATGAATCGTTACTATTTCCGTTACTTTATTTATTAATTCGAAACTATATAATATATTGATATTAAATTAATATATTATAATTAATACTAATATAATACATGAATTCTTAATATTAATATAGAAATACCAAGTTTATACATTTTTATATTTCTTTTTATTAATTTATAATATATATAAACCATAAACTATATAATAATATAAATTGTTAATTAATAATATAAATTCTTAATCTCTTAAAGTAAATCACAATCTTTCCTTTATCAAATAAATTTTACCAAAATATTTTATTCATTTTTAAGAGAAGTTGATGCTCCACGGTATCATCATTTAGATTTTTAGATGACATCATTGTTTTAATATAAGGAGATGATTGACTGGCCTAGGCATTCTTATCACGCGTAACACGTTGACGCGTTCTATGTTTCAGAGCCATTAGTCAAAAACAAAATAACGATTTAAAGTAAAGTACGATTGTAATTTTTTTATGATATGATCATATATAAAAATACAATTACATTAGTACAGAAAGAATCGTGAGAAACGTTTATTAGCGATCATCACAAATATAAATTGTACACTCTATAATATATGATTAAAAGAGATATAATCAGCAGAAATAATCGGTATATCTTGTCATTCCATGTTCATGGCTGTAATCAAATATGTTCTTATTAATAATGTAAATATACATTCGCTTTTATCTTTGTAAAAATTCAGTAAAACGTTCGCTTATTTTTGAAACCATTGTATTTATCATGATTTAGCAAACCTTTTCCGTTGAACATGATAAGATTACAATTATCTTAGATACATAGTAGATAAATTATAATGAAATATTATTTTGTTTACGATATCTGACAAACAATAAGCTTCAAAATAAATCTACGTATTCTCTTTTGATCATGGCTACAATCGCTATTGCACTCCCTATAGAAAGTATATAGATATTACATACCTCTAGTATATTATTATAATCCACTGCTAAGACAAACTTAATATAACTTTACAGTTAATTTCAAACATAAATACAATGCTTAACGAAAACTGTATATTTGAAAACTTATAAAACAAATGAAACGCGTGCGTTGTATATTGAAAATAATCTTAAAATATGTCTTTACATAATTTGTCTTTTTATTAAATATATTTTTTACTATATTAATTTATATTAGATATTAAATACTATATTAATTTTATTACTCTCGAAAATTTAGTAATACAAATATTATAATTGCTCTGTTATCTCTGAAGAAATTCAAATGAATCATCTCTACTGGGGAATCATCATGTTTATTAATATTGAACAATGCGGTTCCCATTATTATCTGTAATTTTTTCTAATCATTCTGATTAGTATATATAAAGCGTTTAAATTATTTAATGGTATTTTACCATTAGATTTGACAAACGCGTTCAGCGTTTCTCAAAATGAAGATCTATGTGTTTGCCCTTTTGATCGTAGCTGCGGTCGCCCTCGCACTCTCTAATGAAGGCATGATCACAGAAGAACTAAATATATTTTCATAATTTACTCTCAACGAAAATATACGACCTAAAGAGAATGTTCGCATGCGAATGATAATTTTTTATATAAATTAAATATGATACGTGCGGACATTTTCATTCTTATACATTAAAAATAATCTGGTAAATATATTTGTTGTCAAAATAAGCCATCATCATTTTTATACATATTAGCAAATATATCTTATTAAAATTATGATCTAGAAACATAGAGTTTTCTGTTTTTAATTATCAAGAATAATATTCATAAGAATTATGTGAAATTTTCAAGCATTATGTTTATATTTTTTTTTATAATATTTTAGATAAAAAATATAAAATATTTTCGTTAATATTAATATCTTTTTGTAACAATTATTGTATGAAATAATAATATTAATAAAAAAAATCATAAAGACGTTTTTGCTGAGATGCGACCGTTATAAATACAAGATATACATTATAATATGAGGATGGAAGTAAAATCGTTATATTAACATATTTGATTTTTACGATTGTAATCACAGAATGTGCTATTTTTAGTAATATAAGTATTATATTTGCCCTGTGACCTCTGCTCAGGGGAATCCCGATAAAACATCTTTACTTGGAAAATCACGTTCATTATCATGTTTATTTTGCAATATCTCTGACTATAAAACGAACGCTCACATTATTTAACGATATTCTACTACAAGACTTGACAAACGCTCAGCATTCCTCAAGATGAAAAACTACGTGTTCGCCCTTTTGTTTGTGACTGCGGTCGCCATCGCACTCCCTAACGAAGGTATATATAATCAGAAGCTGCTAAATATATTTACTATAATTTCATAATTTACTCTCAACGAAAATATGAGAATGTTCGCCTAATGAAAATCTTCGCACGCGAATGATGATTTTTTTTATATAAATTAAATATACGTGCAAGCGTTTTCATTCTTATACCATTAAAAATAATCTTTAAAATATATTTAAATGTTTATTAGTACAGTAAAAAAAAAGTATTATTATTACTACTTACATGCAAAATTTTATTCTATATTTTTGTAATAATTTTAATTTTTTAAAATAATAATAACTATCTTTATAATGTAATTTTCTTGATATTGAAATAATCTTGATATAATAACACCATTTCTCTATTATGAATTCTAGATAAGAATGCACCGGTGCGTCTGAACTTGCTGCCGCAGGAAGAAGACGAATCTTTAAAATTGCAAGTGACACCCATTAAAGAACACCATCGCACACGTAGATTTACTTGTGATCTTTTATCTGGTATAGGTGTTGACCATAGCGCTTGCGCTGCTCATTGCATTCTCAGAGGAAAAACGGGAGGAAGATGCAATAGTGACCGTGTTTGCGTGTGTCGCGCGTAAGTCAAGATTTGCGCGAATAATTACAACCTTATTATATTTGTGATTATACTTTAATGATAAAATAATGATAATTTGATTAATATTAACACATTTTACGCGGGCTCAAACTAACTAAAAACGGCAATTATTTTTTCCATAATATAATATGTATTAAATTCTTATTGAAACTGACCTATTATATGTAGATTTAATAATGATTCGATAAAAGAGAGAAATGTGTATGTGTGTATATAAAATGTCAAATTATTTTAATTCTATAATAACGTTTTCTTCTATTTTCAGAAAATCGTGGTTTGGCTAAACCTTAACAAGTCAGAATGGAATGGGATTTTAATGGATATACATATATGTGGCTTAAAATTCAAATATTGAGATTTTATTTTGAACAAATGTATGTATCAGAAAAAAAATTCTATAATAAATATACTCTAGATATTTAAAAACACTATATATATATATATATATATATATATATATATATGCTTCCTGTACTACATAATACAATAACATTATTAGAATTTATGGTTTATAACTTTGAAAATTATTTTGGTTATCCAATATACCTATAAACTTATTACATAATACATAAATAATTTTCATGTGTTTAATTTAATAATACTATATTTTGTATGTGTGTATAAATTTTATACTAAATATTAAATCAATTTTTGAAATCGATTATATATGTAATTTTTGCTTTTCATACATATTTTTCAGAAACACATGCTTATTATTCATAATCAAGTTATAACTTAAAGAATTTTTATGATCAAATGAATTTTATATCATATAGATAATGTACTTTGTTTGTTCAATAGCAAATTTATTGTAGAAACTCTATGAATTATATGGGTGATCGATTTAGAATATCTAAAAATTTTATTCGATCACTGATTATTTAATAAATTCGCAATTTGTCGCGAATAATCTTAATCGCTATTTTCTATAATATTGTATGAATATATTGCATAAATTAGGTTGGGTATAATGTATACTTTTTATTTCAAGAAGAAAGTTTCTTAAGAATTGCAGCGCAAAAAATATTCGAAGATAAATTTTAATATAATAACATAAATCGGCGATTTGTCGTTCATGGTTAATTCATATAATTTTATATTTTTAGCTGTATTATAAAACAGAATATATGAACATATATGCTTTATATCAGTGAAATTCTTAACAAGTTGTGTTTTAAAAGAAATTTCTTTAAAAGAGTTATGGAGATTTTAGAAAATCGTTATATTAACATATTTAATTTTTACGATTGTAATCACAGAACGTGCTATTTTTAGTAATATAAGTATTATATTTGCCCTATGATCTTTGCTCAGGGGAATTCCCCTGATAAACATCTCATCTGATAAAACATCTTTAGTTGGGAAATCAAGTTCATTATCATGTTTATTTTGCAATAGCTCTGATTAGTATATAAAACGAATGCTCAACTTATTTAACGATAGTACAAGACTTGACAAAAGCTCAGCATTCCTCAAGATGAAAAATTACGTGTTCGCCCTTTTGGTTGTGACTGCGGTCGCCATCGCACTCCCTAATGAAGGTATATATAATCAGAAACTGCTAAATATATTTACTGTAATTTCATAATTTACTCTCAACGAAAATATGAGAATGTTCGCCTAATGAAAATGTTCGCACGCGAATGATGATTTTTTTATATAAATTAAATATACGTGCGAGCGTTTTCATTTTTATACATTAAAAATAATCTTTAAAATATATTTATATGTATATTAGTACAGTAAAAAAAGCATTATTATTACTACTTACATGCAAAATTTTATTCTATAATAAATTATAAATTATGTAAATTATAAATTTTATTTTTGTAATAATTTTAATTTTTTAAAATAATAATAACTATCTTTATAATGTAATTTTCTTGATATTGAAATAATCTTGATATAATAACACCATTTCTCTATTATGAATTCTAGATAAGAATGCACCGGTGCGTCTGAACTTGCTGCCGCAGGAAGAAGACGAATCTTTAAAATTGCAAGTGACACCCATCAAAGAACACCATCGCACACGTAGATTTACTTGTGATCTTTTATCTGGTGTGGGTGTTGACCATAGCGCTTGCGCTGCTCATTGCATTCTCAGAGGAAAAACGGGAGGAAGATGCAATAGTGACCGTGTTTGCGTGTGTCGCGCGTAAGTCAAGATTTGCGCGAATAATTACAACCTTATTATATTTGTGATTATACTTTAATGATAAAATAACGATAATTTGATTAATATTAACACATTTTACGCGGGCTCAAACTAACTAAAAACGGCAATTGTTTTTTCCATATAATATGTATTAAATTCTTATTGAAACTGACGTATTATATGTAGATTTAATAATGATTCGATAAAAGAGAGAAATGTGTATGTGCGTATATAAAATGTCAAATTATTTTAATTCTATAATAACGTTTTCTTCTATTTTCAGAAAATCGTGGATTGGCTAAACCTTAACAAGTCAGAATGGAATGGGATTTTAATGGATATGCATTTATGTGGCTTAAAATTCAAATATTGAGATTTTATTTTGAACAAATGTATGTACCAGAAAAAAAATTCTATAATAAATATACTCTAGATATTTAAAAACACTATATATATATATATATATATATATATATATATATATATATATCTTTATTATATGCTTATATATATCCTTTCTTTATTACATAATACAATAAGATTATTATAATTTATAATTTATAAGTTTGAAAATTATTTTGATTTTATCAAAGATGATCGTAAACTATTGCATAATACATAAATAATATATTTTCATGTGCTTAATTTAATAATATTTCTTAACTATTTATATATGATTATATTAATTTATACATTAAATTATTTAATTGAGATTTTTAAAATTAGAATATAACGAATTTATACAATCTTCTACTTTTTTATCGCGTAAATATTGTATTAACAGCTGGCGATAAAAATAGATAGGATTAAGTGATGCTATTTGCCTAAATAGAGGTCAGAAAAACGTAGATTCTCAAGAAGGCAGTGCCGAAAGTATCTAAAGAGTCAATTGTTTTTTCACACATTGTTTGTTTAGTTTTTTTATTATATATATATATGGCAAATATGAAAGAGAGAATACTGTGAGTGAAAATCATTCTTAATCTTAATTTGTATTATAACACATTTGGAATCATTAATATCAAATCTCTAATGCATTAGATACGATGCTATAATCAATTTGAACATAATACTATATAATTATACATATTAATAAACATTGCAATAGTAAAAAAAAAAACAAATAATGCAATGCTTGTTAATTAGCAAAACTAGCTTAATAGATGAAGATCTATCATGTATTTTAATCTAATCGAAAGAAAATATATGTAAAAGGAATCGAAGCTTCATATTATTATACAAACTAATTTCAAGAGAGCACGTTTGCATCGTTATTTAAGCATGCATGCAACGCGGTCGATTGTGATTCGAGAGCCGATATTTTGTTTTTCGACAATATGAAAATTTATTTGCTCGCTATTCTGTTCAGTATAGCGACAGCTATGGCCATGACAGCGTTCGATACCATGGTTTGTATGTTTTAATAGATCGCATAAATATTTTCTTCATCTACGCGCAACGTGATTTATAGCTAATGGTATTTATGTATTCAAAATGTGTGCAAATAACAGCTAATATAACTAAAGAAGTCTGATATATATTATTTATAATTAATTTTTCGCAACGTAAAAAATCAAAGATAAATTTCTAACATATTATTGTATAATCTTGGAAAAAGAATTCAAAATATTTTCTTAGTTTCTCTCTCGAAATTAAAACTGAACATATTTAAATTGTGCATTTTTATCGCACAATTTTTAGTATTATATTTAAATTAAAAATAGATATAATATATTCTCTCCCATGATTCATATGTTTTTTTCCTCTTTCAATCATCTTATTAGAATGTTAAAATAAATCATACTAATCCCGAAAATTTTATGATGCTATCAAAATCAAAAATCGAAATCAGTCAAGTAAACAGATAATTCTAAAATTTCAAAAAAATCTTTATCGTGCGAATAATTATTTTAATAGATATATAAATATTAATTTGATTATAATGCGATTCTAATAGTATTTTAAATATCGCACACGAATTCAGTGCGTAGTTTCTTTAATAAGCAACACTTTAATTTGTGCACGTATGTCTATGAATATTGTATAAAGATAGTATTATTCTAAAATGATTTCATAATATGGCGTGATATATGAAATGTTCTAATCTTCTGTCGCATGAGAAATAATAAATGCCATAATACATAAATGCAATAATAACATTAAAACAAACAGAAATAGCCGATATACCGCAAATGACACATCGGTATTGCAGCTACTGACGATCAGACGACGCCGGATGTGAAATTTTCGTGACAAATATTTGATTTTACGTTTAATGCTGAATTATTCGACGTACGGTGTTATTATATCATGCACTATTTGCGTAATGGATATTTTCATGCAATCTGTAAAATTTTATCTATAATCATTATAAATAAAAAATCAAATTCCCGTGTAATAATAAAGTTAATTAAATCTTGTTATTATTATCAGGGGGGCGTTCTCTTATTATAAAGACGAATATTTTAGTTATATTTTGAGAACAAATATATCAAACATAAGAGATATAACTATATCGGTTTTTATTCTTTTCGAAACATTTCTATTACGCGCGTCTGATGTTAATATTGTTTGTTTCAAAAGAAATATTATTATAATTATATGAGATAATAAATATGAGACCATAAATATTCATATTTAAAAACTTCCATATTTTTTGTAACTTTAAATAATTAATAGTAATAATATATAAAATTATTACTTGTAATAGATTTTTATTGAACTTTCGTGTATACAATGCAAATTATTTCAACAATATCTGTGCTTATTTGGAATACCATGTAAGAGATATATTTTACACACAATTTCTCAAGTTAAAATTAGTTTCTAAAATTATCTTTTAGTACAAAGTAATTTAAGTTAATTTGAAGTTTAATGTTTATTAATATATAGAGCGAAATACATTATCGATTGTTCACATTATAACAGTTTCTATTTAAAAAAAAATATGTCACAACTCTCTCTGTAAGAAACATTTCTTGCACATTTCTTGCTTTTGTAGCCTATTTAAAGCATTGATAAATCGAGAAATATTTATTTTTATTTTCTTTGTGATTTATATAATTATCATAATGTTTAATTATTCTATGTTTACAAAATTTCTGAAAGAGATTATTAAATTAATCTTTATAAGACACATATGTATTATTTCCCAAAAACAATTTTCAAATATTATTTATCGCAATTTTTATAATTGCTGCATTATTAATATTTCTGCTTTTAACGTAATATTTGTCTGCAAATATTTGTATGTATGTATGTGTACGCGCGATATGTAATCACTGATATAATCATATTTTTTAAAAATAAATTGGATTTTCCCAACATGTGACTATCACAGATATATTAGTTAAGAAAGAAGATGATTGCAAAAAATAGCGGCATCGCCATAATTTTCAATCTGCTTTGATGCAAATTAAGAGAAAAGCGCTGAATATTGTAAATAAAATAAAGTATTGTAGATAATAAAAAAAGCCAAATAAGAAATAAAGAACAAATAGAACAAAAAGGAAGAAAAATAATAGATTGTGTCAACATTGAAAAATTATACATCTCACATCTATCTTTTCTAACTTTTATATCAGTAATTAAACATATATATAAATAATATTATATACATAATAATAATATTATATATATATATATATATATATGTATACGGGGCGATGAGTGGCTTAGAGCGTTAAGTCGCGGACTGACAAATGCCACGTCCCCCAGGTCCCAGGTTCGATCCCGCTCGGATCTCATCTCACCATATACCTCTTTATAGAAAAAAAGGAGGAATGACAGAGAAGGAAAGAAGGATAAAAAGGAGGGGAATAGGAAGGAGACAAAAAGAAGGTTAGGAGTTAGAAACAAGAGAGAAGAGCGAAAAGAGAAAAGATAGGAAAGCTATGTGTGTTTAGAAGTGATAGAGATAAGAACATAAAGATGAAGGAGGAAAAGGAGCGTGAGGAGCAAAGGGGAAGAGCAAGAGAGAGGGAAAAGGAAAGCAGTGTAGTATAAAGCGTTGTGTAAAACGTTAGGTTAGATGTAGGAGCGTTAGTTGTAAGATCGGAAATGTAAGAAAATGAAATATATTTGGAAATTTGTAAAGTGTAAGAGTGTAAAATTGCAACCCCATTGGGGAGTCAATAAAGACATACATACATACATACATACATATATATATATATATATATATATATACACAAACATATAAATAGAAACGTGTATTTAAAGAGCAAATTTAAAGATACAAATAAAGCTATATAAAGTATTAATTATGCTATTGTAAATGTTATTAATAAATTTTATATTAATAAAAATAGAAAAGAGAGAAAGAGATTGTGTGATTTTTTTCACCTGGAATATATATCAGATATCCTTGTATATGATAAATTTCGAAAAATTGCAACAAAGGGAGAAAGAGCAGACTGGGACGGGACGATTGATGGAAAGAAAAGTAGGAAAACGCGACCGGGGAAACCAATATGCTTTGTACCTCGGCGCGCAATTAAACGGTCGAGGGAGTTCGCCGGCGATATTTTTCGACCAACGATTATTAGGATTTTGTTCCCTCATCCCCTCGGGCGTAACTGGATGATTCTGTGGTCTGAAGGGTCCTTCAGAAACAAACGCGGCCGTGTACTCTTCCTTTCTCCGCGCAACACGGCGCGCGGCTTTCATTAAAAAAATGGGACCCATCATTCTCTCGTCCTTTCTGTCCCTTCTTATCTTTGTTTCTCATAGACAATCTACGTTTTTCACTGACGAATAGCTTGTCCACTTGTTCGAAATGATTCTCTGCGAACGAACGTTCACTGTTGAGCTGTTATATAGACAAAGAAATACCACTTGCAGCACATGCACTCGTGATGCATTCAATTTTCTTGAAATGAATTTCTATCTAATTTATCGTCTAGTTTAAAATCTCATCGCAAATCATCATAAACTGCTGTTATATATAACACAATGCACATATATTATTATTATTATTATTATTATTATTATTATTATTGTTATTATTATTATCGTTATTATTATTATCGTTATTGTTATTATCGTTATTATTGTTATCGTTATTATTGTTATCGTTATTATTGTTATCGTTATTATTGTTATCGTTATTATTGTTATCGTTATTATTGTTATCGTTATTATTGTTATCGTTATTATTGTTATCGTTATTATTGTTATCGTTATTATTGTTATCGTTATTATTGTTATCATTGTTATTATCGTTATTATTGTTATCATTATTATTGTTATCATTATTATTGTTATTATTGTTATTGTTATTATTGTCATTGTTATTATTGTCATTGCTATTATTATTATTGTTATTATTATTATTGTTATTATTATTATTGTTATTATTATTGTTATTATTATTATTGTTATCATTATTATTGTTATCATTATTATTGTTATTATTGTCATTGTTATTATTGTCATTGTTATTATTGTCATTGCTATTATTATTATTGTTATTATTATTATTGTTATTATTATTGTTATTATTATTATTGTTATTATTATTATTGTTATTATTATTATTGTTATTATTATTATTATTATTATATTATTTAACTTATTAAATTAGGTTTCTTGTTCATAATAATAATTACAATCTCGTATGAAGTTATTTTATTTTAAAGGCAAAATTAAAAATATATATCGTATACAAAAAATAGAATTTATGGAATAATTCCGACAATATCCAAAACATATTCGTTCTGGATTACATTATTTTTATCATCTGTTATATATTTTATATTTTGCGTGCAAATGTTGTTTGCAATGGCCTGTTCGCATTTGAAACAACAGCGCATATCAATCATATAAAAACAATGAAACGAGAAAAAATATCAGAACAATAAAGAAATAAAATATTAAACTCATATATATATATATATATATATATATATATATATATATATACACATATATACACGCACAGATACACACATATATACAGGGTGGGGGATTTATATCGAGACACCTAAATATCTAAGAAATAAAGCAAGATAGAAAGAAATGTTTCAGACAAAAGTTGTCCTGTTCTAATGGGGTCTTATGTAATAACATTATTGTGTACGTTTGATAAGGAATTATTGGCAATACATTCATTGAGTCGTACCACACCAGAAAATATGAAAAAAAACATATTATAAATGCTTGTCGCGTAAAGTATAAAATATCTCGTAAACTATTAAAGTTTTGGCCATCATACTGCTATAACTTTTTATCCAGAATATTGCAAGGAATCGATTTATGTAAAAAAATTGGGATGTTTCTATTTAAAAAAACAAGATTGACATTGAAATCTCCGAAGCGTCTCCACCCAAGGTTAAACTAATGGCACCATCTTATAATCTCCTTAGAACCGAACAACTTTTGTCTAAAATATTTCTTTCTATCTTGCTTTATCTTTTAGATATTCAGGTGTCTCAATATAAATCCCCCACCTTATATATGTATAAATATATATAGGATGTTCCGAAATTAAATGTCAAACCTTCGGGAGCAATGTGAGATTATTTATAATTCTCTAGTTTTATTTTCAGGAAGATCTTAACTCTCTTTTCTTAATTCCATGCTCTACAACTTTTATCTCACGGTACTTTTCGATAAATCTAATAATTTTAGTGTTGTTTTAAGTTCTTTGATGAAATTTTTTTTTTTTTTTTTAAATGTGATTTTCTTCAAAACGAAGCAAAAACCAGCAAATCTCTAAAGGACTTTTTCTTATTTTATTGATCCTCCACACGCTCCCAAAGTCTTAACATTTAATTTCAGAACACTCTGTATATATATTTATTATTGGCTGATGTATATATATATATACCTATATATAATTATAATTATAATCGTCTAATTTATCCGCATTTGTTGAAAAGATCACTTTTCAATGGAAAATAAAAAATATATTTACAATACATAAAAAAAGACATATTAAATCGATATTTGCAAGTGTTATTGTCTCTTTTCAATTAATTGGTTATCTCGCGCTGTGCATTACTTCATATCAATAAAAGCCTGTCATAGTTGAGCCGCGTATTTAACAGTTCAAATATTAAGTATGTGAGTATAATTTTGATTTAATTGATTTTGAAAAAATGTGTAACTAGGGTTGGTATGTAAGTAATTTTATAAATATGTGAATTTGACGGAGCGTCTCGCGTTGTTACTTTACTGCTCGAGTATCACCGTGCGAATGGTACGTAGGAAAAGAATTTCAGCATCTTATTCTCTCTCTCCTCCACTTTTATAGTTCTATTCAAGTGTATGAATGATAACAAAACCGTGATACGTAAAGACGTAAACAATAGCGCGCCAATGTTTACGCCGTCAAGGCTAAATACCATATTAAGTATTAGTTGCGTTCAGCAGAGAAAAGCAGCTTTACAACTGTTGTAAAATTCTTTAATATGATTGGTTCTTGCCCTTAATTTTTGCCGGATCTAAATGTATAAGCCAATCATATTAAAGAATTTTACAACAGTTGCAAAGCTGCTTTTTCTGCTGAACGCGGCCATTGCTAATTCGCTGACGAAATATTTTATGTACTATGAAATATATAAGCAAAATATTATTATAAATTATATAAGTATTTTAAAGTATGAATCAATTATTTATTAAACGATTAATGTATCACGGTGCTTATCGTTATGTTAATTACTTGATTTTGTGATTCGATCGTTTTATAGTACATTCTTAATTCAAATTATGTCTAGATCGTCGAAAAGTCAAATGATCGTGGATAAAATATATATTTGATTCTATATGTTGTTAAAGAAATATTTATCGTCCGTAAAGATCGCAACAAAATGATAATTTATAGTTTGGTTTCCTACTACTTTGAATCTTATTTGATTAAATGAATAAATTTTACGAAATATGCGATTCGAGATCTTTCGTCGCGATATATATATATATATATATATATATATATATATATATATATATATAGTTACGTATTATTTATAGATGTTAATTAATTATTAATTATATTATAATAGCAAATAATTTCTCGATACTGGTCGCGTTTAATACATATGTTAACAATACCATATTATTATGATAATTCGCTGATGAAATATTTTACGTATTATACCATACACACACACAATTTTATATAGTTTATATTTTAAATAAATTTTAAATATTTTAAAGGTATTTTTTTTTGTTATTCCCGTTTTTTTATTTAGAGTTCTGAATAGTGCCTGACGAAATAAAAAAGAAACTATTAACATTTTTATGCTCAAATCAATATTGCAAGGGATATCGCGATTTTTGTATTATTTTTGTCTGTTATTTATCATTTATAAATTAAATAATTATACACACACACACACACACATGCACACAATTAAAAAAATAAATTGTATGCGCGTAGCGCGTACTTATATTGTTCTAGTTTTATTAAAACATGCAAGAGTAAAAAAATTTAAGAAATTTATTAAAAAACATTTTTTCTTTTAATTTGCGTTTTTTATGTGTTTCATAATTTTGAATTCTGGGATTCAGATTTAGGAATGCGATAAAATCAAACATCACGAATCAATATAAAATAAATACGGTAAAACGTTTCAATTAAATGAACCGATTATTTGCTTTCCGGAACTTTATCGTATTAAAAATCGATATACATTATATTCACTATTGAATCAGCTAACTAATAGTGCAATTAAAAGTTAATATTAACTATTGTTTTTTCATTTGCAAAACAATATAAACTGATAAATAAAATAAACACAGTAAATGCTACGTCGTGTAAAAAAGTAACGTAAATATTAAGAGTGCGTCAAGTTATAATAAAATATCCATGATAAAAAAAAAATCGAAAGTACTTAATGTGCATTTATAATATTTATTGACAATAAAATTATGATTATAATTTATGACACGATGTTATTATACTACATATGAGTTAACCAGTGTGTAACGCACAAGTGATTATTTCATTATATGTTAAGATTTATTTCGAAAGGATTATGCCATTTTTATTGCGCGTCCTTCGACAACGTAGTGGAGTCGATTTCAAAAGTCGGATCCTTCGATTCATACTCGTTCCGCAGCGTATAATATCCGCGACTCGACCGAAAGCCTTGAACGTAAAAGTAAACGTAATTGCACCTGTCACTTGGCGAAGATACGTGGCTAGTACAATTGCGAAAGAATTCTTGTGGCTGCTGCTATTACAGGACGAGATCTATACAGACAAAATAAATCCCAGATTCTTTATCATTAACTGCAACCTTCGATGTCTCATACTTTCTATTTGATCATCAAATTACCATCACGATATTGTTAATTATCGTGGTTACCTCCACGAATAAAATTTACATCCCTATATTATCGCGATTTTATCTGTGCCATAAAATATTGTTCATATACCGGCCAGCTATTTATTTTATAAAGAATCTTCTGTTCCCAATTTTATTTCCAAATGTCTCGAAATCAATATCGATACATTTTAATTTCGTACAAAAATTAATGTATGAAAGCTTATTATTCAAACATATATGACATAATTCTTGTTTTCAACGCTTTTCAACTCTTTCTTGAAAAATAACGCAGAGTTGGGAACGTTACTTTATAAAAGTAAACTCGTTATTGTTACCGTTACTTTCTCTGAAAAGTAACTCGTTACCGATTTTAAAAAGTAACTCGTTACCGTTATCGTTACTCAAAAACTAACGAATCGTTACTATTTCCGTTATTTTGTTCATAATATTGAGTGATTGCATAAGTTCGTGCCCGATTTAAATATAAACTTCAATAGATTATATTTTAGAGATAACACTTTTATTAATCAATTATATAGTCTCCATTCTTTTCTACAATGGTTTTCCAACGATCTATAAGCTTGTCGATTCCATTTTTGAAGAAAGAACTTGGTTTTTCTTGAAAAAAGTTTGTAAGGTGGTTTTCGACAACTTCCTCGGAATTGAGATTCTTACCATTTAAACTATTCTGCAAAGACCGGAACAGATAAAAATCTGAAGGCGCAATATCTGGAGAATATGGCGGGTGCTGCAGAATTTCCCATTGCAACTCCTGCAGTTTTCCTGCAGCTTATTCCTTTCAGTCAGGAGACGCGGCACCCACGTATCAAGCTTGGAAATGTATCCAAGCTTTGTTAAATAACGAAAAGCGGTTGAATTATCAATGTTCAGCCTCTCAACAATATCCTCAGTTGTAATCCTTGGGTTTCTTTCCACTAAGGCATGCACAATGTCATCATCAATGCCAGAAGGCCGTCCAGAGCGGGGTTGATCCTCCATGTTGAAATCACAATTTCGAAATCTGCCAAACCACTTTTTGACTGTTCGGAGAGCAGGAGCGCGGTTCAAATAAACGCTTTGAATATTTTTTTGCGCAATCCCAACACTCACGCCTTTCCGAAATTCATATAGCATTACATGCCGCAAATGCACCTTTCGTTCTCCATTTTTAATGATTTCCCTTATGCACAAATGGACTTATCTGAACAATGTCTGACGCTAAATTGACATAAGACAACGTCATCTATTCGGTGTAAGCAACAATTACCACACGAAAACAATAGAACTCCGCCATGCAGTAACTTAATGCCATCTATGAAAATCGGGCACGAACTTATGCAATCATCCAATATATTAATTCGATACTATATAATATATTAATATTAAATTAGTATATTATAATTAATACTAATATAATACATGAATTCTTAATATTAATATAGAAATATCAAATTTACATTTTTATACTTCTTTATTAATTTATCATATATATAAACCATAAACTATATAATAATATAAATTGTTAATTAATAATATAAATTCTTAATCTCTTAAGGTAAATCACAATCTTTCTTTTATCAAATAAATTTTACCAAAATATTTTATTTATTTTTAAGAGAAGTTGATGCTCTACGGTATCATCATTTAGATGACATCCTTGCGGCTTTAATATAAGGAGATGATTGATTGGCTATGGCATTCTTATCATGCGTAATACGTTGACGCGTTTTATGTTCCAGAGCCATTAGTCAAAAACAAAGTAACGATAAAAGTAACTGTTAAAATCGTTACTCGTTAGTGAAAAAATGTAACGGCGTTACCGTTACCGTTACAGACAACGAAAAGTAACGCCGTTACCAATCCGTTATCAAAAAACAGTAACTGTAACGGTAACGGCGTTACAAGTAACGCGTTACTTCCCAACCATGAAATAACGTATGTATGTACATTCAATCAGAAGTCTGATGGAAATGCTTGTGAAACCATTTACTTCTGACCTCTTCGTTCGATTTTTATTTCGCTTGCTTCGTTTCTCAATCATACGGCGACCTTTTTCCTTGTTGAAATTATCGATCGCGCGCGAAAGGAGCGAATCGTATCGTCATTAACTTCAGAAACCAGGCAATCTTCTTCCTCGGATGCATTAAGCACTCTTCTCTCCTTTCTATCTCGCCAATATTATCGGCACTTAGGAAATTCGTATCGCCGATATTTCTATGAAAAAAGCGGGCTCGCACGTTCGGCGCAGTATTTATACAAACTATAAACGCCCAGGGATCGTTAGGATCCCCAAACATAGAACTCGGAAAATTGGGTATTTAGCGTTGAGTTTTAAAGTCAGCGCGTTAAATCTCTGTGGAATAATTATTATCGACGCCGAGGTGAGAGCACGGGTTTTCACCGTAGCGTTGTTTGCGCGACTCGCGAATTAGCAATTTACATTTACCTTCGTAGAGTACTCTCGGAAAGGGATCTAGAGAAGGGGAGGACACAGGCGAGAGAGCCGATCGTCGAGCCGGCGTCTCGCTCCTGTTGCAGGATAAATGCAATTTGCTCGAAAGGAGGCTAATGCAGGAGTTAGTAGACAGCCAGTGCTGTAGGTCACGACATAATCCGATTTCCTGGGCGTTAATACGGGCGTCCCAAACCGGCAGCGGCGGCCGCGTGTACTCGTCGTTACTTCTAAACCGGCCATTTCCACGATACAAGCGCTTCCACGACTCTTAACGATGCTCGATATTGCCCGTTGCCATTAATAACACCGTCGACGTAACCACGGTCTAGTCCAAAGTTGCTTCGCTTTCGAAAAGCCGAGTTAAATATATAGATAATTTTATTTCGCCTTGGAACAATTCTCTTGTGGCAAACATAAAATAATTACCTGCATATATTAACAGACAATAAAATAAATAATAAAATTAGGAATAAAAATAAATATTTTAATAACGAAATATGTATCCAATAAGTGCGTTTATAAGCATGAAATATAACATAATAATAAAATATAATAAATAAATATAACAAACAAATATAATAAATATAATAAACATAAGTCAAACGCGCGAGGAAAAGATAAACTCTTGTATTCTGGGAAAAATTGTATCAGACAAGAAAATACTATACGATATATAAAGATAAATATAACAAATGAATTCTAAAAAATATAGATAAAATAAATAAAATTGAAGTATATGAAATATCGAATGTGTGACAAAGTGGTAAGAAAAAGTCAATTAAATAAAACGATTATCTATATCCAGAATTGGGAACGTTACTTTATAAAAGTAACTCGTTACCGTTACTTTCTCTGAAAAGTAACTCGTTACCGTTACTCGTTACCGATTTAAAAAAATAACTCGTTACCGTTACCGTTACTCAAAAACTAACGAATCGTTACTATTCCCGTTACTTTGTTTATAATATATTAATTTGATACTATATAATATATTAATATTAAATTAGTATATTATAATTAATACACTAATATAATACATGAATTCTTAATATTAATATAGAAATATCAAGTTTACATTTTTATACTTTTTATTAATTTATAATATATATAAACCATAAACTATATAATAATATAAATTGTTAATTAATAATATAAATTCTTAATCTCTTAAGGTAAATCACAATCTTTCCTTTATCAAATAAATTTTACCAAAATATTTTATTTATTTTTAAGAGAAGTTGATGCTCTACGGTATCATCATTTAGATGACATCCTTGCGGCTTTAATATAAGGAGATGATTGATTGGCTACGGCATTCTTATCATGCGTAATACGTTGACGCGTTCTATGTTCCAGAGCCATTAGTCAAAAGCAAAGTAACGATAAAAGTAACTGTTAAAATCGTTACTCGTTAGTGAAAAAATGTAACGGCGTTACCGTTACCGTTACAGACAACGAAAAGTAACGCCGTTACCAATTCGTTATCAAAAAACAGTAACTGTAACGGTAACGGCGTTACAAGTAACGCGTTACTTCCCAACCCTATCTATATCTATTGAAATAGATATTTGCGGCAAAAGGTGCTATTTCTAGATTTGTTTAGAGGTTAGGGAAGATGCATTAGGAAAACAAAAGCAACAACGTGGTGTCGAAAATCCAGAAAAATTGACAGAATGGAACCGTCACGCTCTAGCAGCCGTATCCTTTTCTTGTGGCGTTCCTTTAAAACGTCTCATATATCCTTTTCCACCACATTCCCTTCTCGTTCGTTCCGGCCGCTCCGGAACATGTTTCGGTCGATCGATTTCGCGCTGGATACGCAGGCGGTTGGAACGGAGCGTAGGAGAAGCCGGAAAAGCGCGCGCGTAAAGGACAAAACAGGGGCGAGGTTGGCGGAAAGAGGGCCGAGCATACAGGTCGGAAGGAAAAAAAAGGTTCCGCTGCCGCGGAAACGAGATCGCGAAAATAAAAGAGTTGCGAGAGTCGAGTACGGAATATAGGATAGAAACAAGAGAGGAGGTATGAAGAGAAAAGGGACGAGAAATAAATAAAGGGAGATAAAGATGGAGAGAGAGAGAGAGAGAGAGAGAGAGAGAGAGAGAGAGAGAGAGAGAGAGAGAGAAAGGGTTGGAAGGGAGGAAGAAAAAGGGACAGTAGAGACCGGAAGTACGAGAGACAGAGAGGAGACGCGGGAGACCACGTTCAACTACCTACCTAGCTACCTACCTACGGGGGTAAAGGACGGCTCGTTTCCATCCCCGCGAACCAACCCCTAGCCCCCAACAACCTCTCTTTTTTCAGCGTTCTTTCTACCACTTCTTCTCCCCGCATTGTACGTCACTCGTCGCGTCCGTCTTTCTCGCTCTTACGTACAAAATATCCCTTTCCCATTCTCTCGTCTGCCTCGCGTTTCCTTCTCTTTTTCTCCCTTCGCAGAAAACAAATTCAGCGAGGGTTGGAGAGCCACCCACACCCTCTCTCTTTCCCAACAGTCGTCCTCGCTCGTGCGGTGCTTTGAATGTAACTAATTAGTAACTACGTTCAGCGTGACGTAATAAGCAGACGGCTTCTGCCGGCGAGCTCGCCGCGGCGTGCGGTGTGCTCGTTATCGTTTTATTTCGAACTTTTCATCCACTTCCTCTCCGGCCCTCATCCGCGACCGGTTCGCCCGGTAATCTCTCCGTTCGCCATCGTTCGCACCGACGATGACGACGACGACGACAACGACTGAATACCATGCTTCTTCCCCACTTATCGCGCTCGTGCTTGCCTGCTAACTTCGCTCTCTGCCATCGTTCTCCACTTTTTTATCCGACGTTCTCATTGTGAGGGTTGAAAAAAATTCGATGCTACCCCGCTTCGAGCGTGCGACAAAACCATATCTCGATTTGCGCGCAAGTTTTTTTTTTTAGGCAAATTCGAATCGCAAATTAAACAAGTTAGCTAAGTTTGAGAATAATTATGGGAAAAAAGAATTGTGTTTTCTAATATTATTTATTTGTATAATTGTTTATTGTATGAAAAATACTATATGTGTAAAAGGGAGAACGAGAGCATTTTTAAAATCCGTGAAATAAATGCAATTTTCTTGCGATAAGAAATTTCCTATAATTTATCATTAATTTACTAATACATTCTTACGCAACTGTACAATTATTTTGCTATTAATTTTCGCAACTCAAGAGAGAAAGGGTTTTGTACTCTACATTTTGTCTGATTTGAAATAACACAGGTTTCCAACAAATTACGATTTGTCAGAATCGAGTGTCTCTACTTCAATTCGAAATCGAACTTGTGCAACGAGAAATCATCATGACTCGACAGATGCGAGCTCCGTGCACATCCAACTCTCTCTCTCATACAGCACTGAAAGATTGCAAAAACGTTACATAGATCTTACATTGAAACATTGTAATATTGCACAGAAGTTGCGAAATGTTTCTGCAATGTTACTGCAAGCCTGCGGCAACATTGAAATGTCCGCCCTCAGAAATATTTCAATGTAAGACTACAATAATGATACGGTGCAATGTATTTGTAATATTTAAATACATTGCTACAAATATGCAAAACGCTTCAAATTTAATACATAAACTTTGAGAACATATAAAAATATCCAAGAGAGATAAGAAAAAAGATTGCGAATTTACGCAATTACAACGAGTTTTTTCTCGTCTCTCTTGGATGTCTTTATAATATATTCTCCAAGTTTATCTAAATTAAATTTGAAGCATTTTGTATATTAAAAAATTATTATCAAATTTTTGCTTTTATATAAAAATGGGAACTATTAAACAATTTTCTGTTATCTAATTAACATCGCTATTTTATAAATTATTTACAAGTTTAAGAAATTGATAACGATTAAATAATTTAATTCATAAAAATTAAAATTTTATTTATATAATTATTAAACTCCATATCTTAAGTAAACAATAAACGGATAATTTTAACTTTTTTCGGATAATTATTTGTCCGATATCTGAATTTCCTGTGTTGGGATTGTATCAGACCAATTAATCTGATAAAAATAGTTATTATACCTTTAATTACTACTTTTATTACTAATCGCTTTTTTGCAAGCTTTATATAACCATCGTAATTAAACTTAAATACGGGATAGATAACGCAACGCGCGCCGCATAGTGGTAAACGAATGAAGTAGCGATTATCAAAAACTGTCTTTTGTAATGTTTTTGAAATGTTGCTGCAACATTCTCATACAATATTACAATTCCATATTCCAATAATGTCTCAACAATATTTCATTGCAACTTGCAAGATTGTAACATTGCTGCAATGTAATTGCAATGTTCTGTGCTGTATGGGAATTTTCACGAATTTCGAAGTTCGTTCAAGAATTCTCCGGATCGGGTAGCTCGAAACGAATATGTAACTTTAGCCACGATTAAAATTGCGCGAACTGCTGTGCCGCGAATACGCGCAAATATCTCTCATAATAGATACGGTACACACACAACAAGCAGGAGTTTCGTAAATAATATTGTTCCAACTGATTGGTCGTACCGCCGGGAATATATCATCGTCACGAAGGGGCAATAATTAATTGCTTTCCCATATTATTGATTATTTATATCGCGCCAACGCAAAACACGTGCGGACAAATCTGGCATAAATATTATTCCACGCTCTCATTTTCTTTAAGAATGAAAGGAAATAGATGATTTTGTCGATCGAGAGATTCCTGATGTTAATAATCGATTGTTACAAACATTATAACTTTTATTCTATTTGCAATTTTTGATTTTTTAATAGCTCGAATATCGTAGAATCTTAATCCCCCAGAATTTGAACAGCATCAATTTTAATGATCTAAAATCATACACGCGGTTAATTTATATGACTCTCAAAATATACAGCAGAAACCATATTTTGCAATTTAAAATCGAGTCAAACGCCGAGCAAAAATTTCCTAGGTAGCCTTATTTCATGTTATCGCGGCAATCTCAGGCAATCGCTGTAAAAGCGGATGATAGTTTCTCCAGGATTTTTCGCAGAAGCTATTATCGGCCGGCGGCAATCATCATAGCGGTAACAGCGGCCAACCATTACCGCCATAGGAGCTTAATTATCGCCAAAAGCGAGTTACAATCCCGAGCACAATCTTGGGTGTGGCGGCTTGCGTAACTGTGCAGCCTTGCTTTCTGGAGGTTTTTTCTTTTAATTACGATCACATAGTGTGCGCTGCGCACATTCGAAATTTTCCGCTGATCAATTCTTTTATTCGACTATAAGATAAATTTTGAGAGCAGAAGAGAGAAAGGAAAAGAGAGAGAGAGAGAGAGAGAGAGAGAGAGAGAGAGGGACAAGAAAGAAAATCGTATCAGTTACATCTATATTATCCGCACAAAGACTGTTTCAGCGGCAGCGGCGGCTGCTGCGGCCCGGATTCTAATTATGCCCTGGGAAAATCGAGCGGGTAGACCGGGAAAGCAGGGATATAATGCAAAAGAGGGGAGCGAGAGTGAAAAAGTTCTCGTCAAGCGGCCAAACGCTGTTCGAAAAGCCGCGCACGTAGCCGCGCAACTTTTGGGATTATAATTAGTTGCATCGTATCGCTGATTGTACCGTTGCGACACTGGTAAATGTAGAATGTGGCAGCGAGATTTACGCTTATAAATACGCATAACCAGCAAGCATTCAATGCGAATGCCGATGGAAAATCGCGATATTGGCTGCTGGTTTCCTGCACGAACGAATTACGCCGCCAATATATCTTTTTTTTGTTTTTTTTTGTTTTTTAGTGCTGATAAGTGTGCGATTTCTAAGACAAGCAATTACTTTTAGATTGAAATTTTATTATTCGAGAGGCTTGTTTGAAAATGTGTAGTTGATTATATCAAAACGAAAGAGAAAGCTTTAGGATTGCACGAGACCCAAGACAAGACAATATTCGCAAAAATATTGTATTGGTCTTGAAAATTTTAATCTTGTCTTGGTCTTGAGAGGATTTTTGTATCAAAGATCTTGTCTTGTCTTGTCTTGCCTTGATTTTTATTAACAATTTTTACTTAACACCAAATTATTTGTCAGCTTGATAAAAAACAGAAAATAGTATGTATATCTGATTTCTTCTGTTATTCGAAGCGCCGAGCACGATTTTCGTTTGTTCTTTACTGCGTATGCTCACGTCTCGATTGTGCAGACGCGGTCTAAAAACTAAACCAAGTTCTTCCGCTGAACATGCAAACATTTCCGAAAGTGATAATGAAAGTTCGGAAGTAAGTGCAGTTAAACAATGCACATAGAAAACTTATTTTAAGTATGAAACAAGAAACAATGAAAAAATCGGCGTATGTTTATTATGTCAAAAAGAAAATGTGACTAAAGAAATAAAAATGAAAAATAGTAACACTACTGGATTAAAAAAACATTTGGAGAAAGATCATAAAAAAGCATATGAAGATTTATTTGGATTAAAAGTAATGAAAAATAAAATATTGTCAGAAAAACAAAAAGCGATAGAATTAAACTTTATAAATTAAGTAATATTATAAAGTAATTAATTTGCGCTATTTTTATGTCACATTAAAGTGTGTAATGATAATGATGCGCAGACTCTTCAAATTTAAATTTTTTAAAGTTTTTAAATTTATAAATGTTTTTATTTACTAACGATAAATAAAATTTTTTGTCTTTCTCGCCTATTTCCATATTAATTAAAATCTCCGTTCAGAGATCGGGAACAATTAGATAACTTTTTTTAAAAACCAAGACTTCTTGATAAGATCAAGAATCTTGATAATTTGTTTTGGTATTGTCTTGATAATTAATTTAAAATCTTGTCTTGATCTTGTCTTGAAATTCAAGACAAGATCAAGATAAGATCAAAACTAATCTTGGTATCTCGTGCAACCCTAGAAAGCTTCTCATTCCAATGAAAAAAAATAAATAATACACATTATTTCTCTCTCTCTCTCTCTCTCTCTTTCTCTCTTTGTATTTTCTCTCTCTAAGTTTGACAGAATATAATATTATTATATATCGATTATAATTTGTATGACACAAAATATAATATATATACAAAATACAATAAAATGCGCGTTCAACTTTGCGTAGTCTGATTTTTACTATTATTATATCGAAGGATTGATTGCTTTTGTACTTTTGATATTCGAGTAACCCTCGAGATTATTAAAGAATTAAATATAACATATATATTATTTTTTTACCAATAGCTTTATCTTTTCCTTGTTCCTTTCTTAACTTGATAGTCGACACACATACATAAGGAGAAATAAAAGTTTCAGTTGCCTTCCGCTACCTCCTTTGAATCAGTTCCCATTAGGGATATGGGAGAAGCGCGTTTCATGTGTTAACGAGGGGATGCACTCTCTTACGATCGCACGAATGCCGGCAAAATGATGGAAGACGGAGAGACGAGAAGAAAGGCTAAAGGATAAAGATCGCAGGGCGAAACAAATGCAGAGAAACGGAAACGCGCTTCGTAATTCTTAGGAGGGTTGTATTCGTGTGTTACAGCGCGGAACACGCGTATCTTTATAAAAGGGCGTTGATATACTATCCTTTTATGTGTTGCAAACTAGATTCTTTTTTTCTCGATTTGTTTTACATTAGAAATGGAACACTTGCTCTTAGATAATTTTTGCTCGAGATATAAATAGATATAATTATCCTTTCTAACAAATCTGGCTTCAAAAAATATAATTCGCCGCGAGATTTTTATCTTTAATATGAAACATCTTGATATAATTAAAAAGTATGAATTAAATTTGTCTAATTATAATTATAATGGAGAAGCAGGTTCCAAAGGCGCACACGAAGAGAAAATCACAATTCCAATGTTAGAAAATACGGGACAACGCATAAAACCTGTATTCCCGCAAAATAAAATTTGTTCAAGAGATACCTACAAACAATCGAAAAACAATCTCGAAAATTCAAAATTAAAACAATATCCTAAAGATACAGGGTATCATAAACTATCCGTACACCCCTTTTCTTTCAAAAGCTAAACATTTTGAACAAAAATTGTATGGTTTTGAGGGGAACATAAGATGGTGTCATTGGTTTGACCTTGGATGGCATCGTTAAGGTCAAGTCAAGGACACCTTTAATTTCTTAAATGGAACCCCCTATTTTTTATTGCATATTCTTATACCTTATGTCGATAGATTTCCAAAGCACTATAATAAAGTATTTTTTCATTAAGTACTTTTTGAGTTATTTTATTTATTTTAATCTGACATATTTTGATATGAAAAATAAAATATTTCGTAAAATATTCAGTTTTCCATAATCTTACCGTAATACTTTTATGTACAGAATTATGAGACAAATCAATTAGTATAAAAAAATAATTGTTTCTAAGAAAATTATTTACAATGTATTTTTTTAAACAATTATTTGTTTTTTTTTTGCACTAATTAATTTGTCTCATTATTCTGTACATAAAAGTATTACGGTAAGATTATCGGAAACTAAATATTTTACAAGATATTTAATTTTTTATATCAAAATGTCAGATTAAAATATAAAATAAATCAAAAAGTACTTAATGAAAAAATACTTTATTATAGTGTTTTGGAAATCTCTCGACATAAGCTATAAGAATATGTAATAAAAAATAGGGGGTTCCATTTAAGAAATTAAAGGTGTCCTTGACTTGACCTTAACGATGCCATCCAAGGTCAAACCAATGACACCATCTTATGTTCCCCTCAAAACTATACAATTTTTGTTGAAAACGTTTTTCTCTAAAATGCTTAGTTTTTGAAAGGAAAGGGTTGTACGCGTGATCTAGGACATACCCTGTATAAAGATCAATGCGGCGCTTGTCATGTTTTCTCGTTTAGAGAAGGTGGTCTTTCTTATGAGAATAAATATCGCTCGATCAAGCGGAATCTCTCGCTTAACGAAGAAAGAGAAGAAAGAAGAACAGAGTTTGGAAGAAAGCTATTCTGCATCGTGTCCTCGCGCGACAGTCTCGATTAAACTTGTCATTTTTCCAATTCGCTTTGTGCCCGCGATCGACGCAACGATAAAAAAAAACACGTCCAGCCCGCACGTCCGCTATATTCTTCGAGAGAGTAGAATTTTTCCGTGATATTTCGTGGATCGTGTTATCTCGTTTCGCGGCGTTTATTGGGGCGGAAGATCGGATTCTACATTGAAATTCCTGAATCGGCAAACGCGGGGGATAGTTTTTGCAAAGGGTAACAACCGCGTCGAGCTGCGATACTCAAATCCGAACGTCGCGGAAAAAAGTAAATCCGATCTGTAACCCTCCGTGTTTCGCCATGTAAATCACAACGTTTCCCTGCATTCCGCTTACCTCGGGGTATTCCGTCAGCCAATTTTTCGTTGACCAACATTCGTTTCACCCGAACAAAAGTTAAATCTATAGCGTTATCAACGTAAAATTAAAGCTTTCGCGCTGTGAAAAACAGATATTTACACAGAAAAACATTACATGAATCAAACCCCGTTATTTTTATTAGTTTCGGCTTTTGACCGAAAACGTGTAAAAATTTGACAGATCGTGTTAGTTGTATAAAAAAATAGTATTTCGCATATACATGGGCGCGCTTAATCTTCAATTGTTGCCATAGTCAGATAATAAAATATTAAATAACCATTACGATAATTTTAAATTAATTGTAAAAAATAAATATTATATTATAAATATTAACAGATGAAAAACATAATGTAACAAAATATCCATATCTATAATCAGAGAAATATTAGAGAAGTATTAAGCTAAAATGGGTTAAATATTTCTTTTGGTATTCAAAAGAGAGAGAACGCGCCTCGAATTTTTTCTACCAACGCGACGACGTACAACCGAATATTTCGAGATGAAAGAAATTTCTGTCTGCGAGCATCCTTAAGTTTCGGCGAGCTCGTCGAAGCGAAAGGCTAGATTCCACCACGCCAGGGATTCCCGATTCCGCGATGGTGCACAAAAGAGCGACAGCCAAGTCGTCGTGCCAAAATCTGACGGAATTACGGAGTCGTAAACGCAGGCACAAACGCGCATTCCATTCGCGGGACGAATTGCGCGGGCACGGCAATATCTCGATGCGTCTCCGGAATATATCGCTCTTCCGCGCTTTACGACGCGCCCCCCCGATCGATCGGTCGTTCGGTCGGTCCGCCCGATTGATCGATACCGTAAATTGACCGTGATGAGTTTGCGGAGGCTCGCACGTAACACGCCGGATTCCGCACGATCGAAAGCTCCACCGTGCGTGCATGCGCGCTCGCCAACTCCGTGACTCCGGGCAGTAATTTCACATTGCGGAAAATGTCCACAAAGTGCCCCCCGAGCCTGATGCTCACGAGGCGGAGAAATAGCTACAAAATGCCTCCTACGTCCCCCGCGCTAGCGATATTCTCTCCATTTAATTCTCAAAAGCACAGTTTTTTTTAATCGTTTATTTATTAAAGGAAGGATATTTAAAGATTTTTCATTAATTATACAGGGTGTCGCATTTTAAAAGTTCCACCCTCATAACTTTTCAGGATCAACGTTCGAAGGAAAACGACTCGGATAAAAGTTGTATAGGGAACGAAGGAGGCTATCCAGTAGTGATCTTGGATTTGACATTAAAGGTCATTTTCAAGGTCATTTGAAGGTCAACTTTCGTTTCTTAAACGGAACCCCCTATTTTTCATTACATATTCTTGTAGCTTACCTCGAGAGCTTTCCAAAACACTATAATAAAATATTTATTTATTAAGTACTTTTTAAGTTATTTTATATTTTTAATTTGTGACATATTTTGATATAAAAAATAAAATATTTCGTAAAATATTTGATTTTCGATCATTTTACCGTAATACTTCTATGTACAATTAGTATAAAAAATAATTGTTTTTAAGAAAATTATTTACAATGTATTTTTTTAAACAATTATTTTTTTTTTTTTTGGCGCTAATTGATTTGTCTCATTATTCTGTACATAAAAGTATTACGGTAAGATTATCGAAAACTAAATATTTTATTTTTTATATCAAAATATGTCAGATTATTAAAATATAAAATATTATAACTCAAAAAGTACTTAATGAAAAAATACTTTATTGTAGTGTTTTGGAAAGCTCTCGAGATAAGCTACAAGAATATCTAATGAAAAATAGGGGGTTCCATTTAAAAAACAAAAGTTGACCTTCAAATGACCTTGAAAATGACCTTTAATGCCAAATCCAAGGTCACTATTAGATAGCCCCCCTTGTTCCCTACAACTTTTATCCGAGTCGTTTTCCTTCGAACGTTGATCCTGAAAAGTTATGAGGGTGGAACTTTTAAAATGGGACACCCTGTATAATTGTAGATAAGAGAAATCTTTTTTTTTTTTTGTCAACATTCTTCTATAAGATTATTTTCATAATATGAAAAATGCTCGCAAAATATCCATATGAAATATTAACACAAAACGTCTCTGGAAACACTTATGTTAGAAAAACCTGTACATCATTAATTCCCGCGTAGTCGCGTCACGTAAGCACGATTTACTTTCGCAAAAAAATGAACTAATGAAAAACCTGGTAAAAATGATGTTTCTTATACGCCATCGTTACCGAAGAGACATTCGCATCATTTATACACGTTTCTACGCGCACGGACAATTATTTATCGTCGACGAATAATTTATTCTCACGGGACGTCACATCGGATCCACCATCGTGTAGTAATAACGATAGCATCTTAGCGTACGAAAGAATATTCTTCAACCGGTTTGTGTTTCTCGCTTTGCGATGTTGCAAAATATTTATGGTGAACCGAATCAGCCAGTTCACATATCGAAAGCGTGTTCTTTGTTCGCCAAATGAGTTCAATGAGTTTCCCCGGATGCTATATCGTATCTCTTACATGTCTCTTATTTTTGTTCATCAAATTTTCTATGAAATAAATTTATGCCGATTATTTATACGATTGAAAATTCTATTTGCATGTATAGATTATCCCAATTTTCACGGCTAATTTAACAGATATTTCTTAAGAAAAAGGATATTAATATAATATGTTAATTATAAAGTGAGCTAGAGATATTTATTACTATTAGATGACGATTCTTTTTTTTATCTTGATATTAAGTTGTAGATTAAATATTCGAGAAATATATTTCAAACTGAAAGTTATTCCTTATGCATTAAATATTACCATTCTTTTTTTTTAATTTTAGAATGAATCGATAATGAAACTCCTCTTTTGAATTTTCGTATGTATGAAATATCCTATGAAAGATTATGGCGCGACGCCTCTATAGCTATCTTCGGAATTCAGACTTCATTGACCAGTGAAAAATAGCATAGATGCCGTGAATCCTGCCCGCGGAAAGATTTCCTTAACGTAAGATGATGGATCGGGGAGGAAGGACGTGTCGGGACGAATAAATTTCCCAGCGCCCTTAACGTCGGATAAATATTTCAATAAATCTTACTCATGCAACGTGACTCAGACAACAATTTCAATCTTCCGATTCTGAAATTACCATATTCTTCATCATCTTTATATATTTACGTATTTACACAAACCTCAATTATTTTTCTGTTTTCATATTCAACTGTATTTTTCAATCTTTGTCATTTTCACATAGCAAAAAGAAAAACCATTCAACGGTAATGTATTTTATTTTTTATTTTTTACGAAGTAACATGAAATAACAGTATTGACACGACAAATAATAATTTTGCTCTTATGTTCGAAATCACTGAGATTCAAACGAATTGAATAAAAAGAACATATTATATAAAACTAATTTTTTATCTCAAATACTCGTATGTCACGCAAGGGTTACCAAAATTCATTGTGTGCGTTGAAACCGGTCAAGTGCCCTCTCTGACATCTACTATCCAAGTACTATTTTGTTTAGGAAAACGATCCGTTTTGCTTGAAGGTTTCGCTCGCTGTCGAGACGGTCTCGTCCTTAATAAAGCTAATTGCGAGTCCTCTACTCAGACGCCACTTTTCGTCTTCTTCGGTTGCACCCTTCGACTATCTTCTCCCGTTTCAACTCGCGACTCTCCTTTCGTAATCATCTATTAAGCCAACACGCTTCCCAATTTATAAGGTCGCCCCATCTCGTAAACGAGCATTACGTATTCAGACAAAAATTGTGAAAAGGATAAAAAGTCATAGCGATGTTTGGTTTAATTGCTAGCATGAGTAATTAATCATAATAAAATGATATTCATAATCTACAAATTTACGAATGCTAATATCTTGAAATATTTATTTACCTGTATCTAAATATGATATAATATATGTCGGAAGTAATATTTATTTTTGTCAATTAATAATGTTTTTAAAGTGCGTTATAAGCTTCAAAGTATCACGTGCGTTTGCTGCGATATTAATGCGAGAATATTGACCATAAGCGACTGTTAAGGCCGTGATCTCTCGTTGTCAGTGCGGGAATGCGTGTGCGGCGATGCACGGAAAATCGTTAATTGCGCGTGGAAAATGGCGGGCTGGATCGATTATCCGCATCCGCGAAAACTGCCTTTTTCATACGAACGTTGCTCTCCCGAGGCGAGTTCCACGGCGCTCGAAAAGCAACGCCATCGATCATTCGGTTCTTTATAGGACAGCGAAAGAAGCGCCTGCCGCATCATCCCGCAAAGAAATCCCACAGGGAAGTCTTGGCCATTAAACGATTCTCCTCCCCTCCCGAACAAATTGCACTGCATATCGCGCGGTTTGTATGCATGTCGTTAACCATAAATTTTGCAGAACTAAAAAAAAAATAAAGTAAAAAATTATGATATAATAAAATAAGAATTATATATAATAAATTAAAATTATATATTAGGTGCACAACTTTGCTTCCGCCGTTTTTTTTCCGAAATTCGAGGCTTTATTGTAAAAAACTGGTTAGGCGTTTTGAAATTGCTTGTTGAGTCACTCCCAATGATCGTGCCAATTTTTTTTGACTTTGACTCGAGTCTTTATTAAGTAATGCCTCCAATTCTGCATCTTCGAAAACCTTCTTTCTTCCACCGCTATGCCGGTCTTCGATGTGAAAATCACCGTTCTTGAAGCGTTTAAACCACTCACGACACGTTCTTTCGCTAATAGCGGCTTCACCATAAGTATTTGAGAGCATTCGATGAGCCTCGGCCGCAGATTTCTTCATATTGAAGCAGAAAATTAAAATCTCTCGCAAATGACGAGAATTTGGCTCATAAACTGACATTTTCAATCGAGAATAACTTTATGACGCAGACACAAATCGACTAATGTTTCTATGGGGTTATGTTGACAGATGCCCAAGTTTATCGTATGACATCTATGATCTATTTATCGTATTTCGACCACTACTTACCGCTAAAGCCATCTATAGAAAAACGGCGGAAGCAAAGTTGTACACTTAATATATACATATATAAAATTTAATTTCTTTCAAGTGTACGAAAGAGAAAAATAACAGGAACTATAAAAATAAATTACACAGATACAGTAAATTTATAAATCTTAAATAAATATTTATACAATATATATATATATATAGAAAAAAATACAATTTAATTATAAAACGAGATGAGGAAACTGGCAAATAAGAGCGGATCAATTAGAAAAATAAAAGATTATATGTATGAACTTTCTAAAAAAATAAAAAATAAAGATTATCTCTTATATGTAAAATAAATTGCCAAGTTTGGGATCGAGTATTTCGCGATGCTTTCGCAATCGCAATGCGTTGAATTTAATTGCTACGGGGCATTAGCGTTTCGCACGGTTAATTATCACTAGCTGGATCTTTCACGCTGGGAAGTAATGGCCTCCTCTTTACTTCGTGCATGAAATTTACATGTAAACAGATATGTGTGCGGAGATATAGAATTATCCGCCAATTGGATATAGGATTCAAGAACTCGTGGCATATTTCATTAAACGCTATGTAATAATATTGCATTAGATTATATTGCTCGGCAGAAAAGCTTATTTCATTCCGTACTTCGCGTATAGGGAGATGGTTCTCTATTTGCGCAAGAAATGCATTCCCGCAGATTGCCGCGTATAATCGAAGTTCGCGTGCAAGAATCGTCATTTTCTACACGAGAGGATCATTATTTTATGCTAATTTAATTCTCATATCGATTTTCGGAAGTATATTTGTGCTTAAATTGCAAATGAATATAAATGACATGTCTTAATATCTCCCATCTCAACGTGTAACATAGAACATACATTTCTCAGTATTAATCAAGAGTACGAGTATAAAATATAAATTTAATATTTGCATTTTTATTAGGACGGAAATAATTATAAGTCAATTAGTTAAACAGATATCAGGTTCGACAAATTGGATTTCCAATATAATATCTCCCGATGATACAAAGAACGAACATCTTCCCTCGGAAGGAGAGATTCAAGTGAAAAACTGGACGAAGAAGGTTTCGCAATAATTAAAACTAGGGAAGTAATTGGACGCTCGATAAAGCGAAAGTACCACGCATAGCATTACCACGATATTGTATGGAAAATGTAGCCGCGAGGACCATCGTCTCATTAAATAATGCGGTCGTCTTCGTCCGCCCTTCGCGGATGCGGCTTGTGATCAATCTAACCGTCATTAGCGCCGAGTAATGAGTATCTTTCCCATCGCGCTTCCTTCTCGAGATTTTCTAGCCAAGACAAATTTTTATAATAATAATAATAATTATTATTTTTATTATTACCATATGTATGGCAAGGCGCAATGGATGGAAATATGAATGAATTACAATTGCTTTCTTGAAGCAACTCGAATGAATATATTGTGGAGAAATATTTATAGCATAATGCAATACAGCTAATTTTTGCAATCGGTATTTATGAGATTTTCTTTTTATGTGAATTCTCTTTTAAATAAACCTATTACTAATTCCAGTATTTACGACATTTCCTCTTAAGCCGTTCTGTAACAAATAATATATGCCATATTACTGTAATGAATAAGAAATTATTACATAAGCGTTGTACAATTGTAAGTAATCGGTCGAAATATTCATGAAAACGCGGAGATAAATTATTTCTGATACCCTTATCGCGTCTCGAAGTGTGTGCGAAGCTAGCATATCATTTCGTGGAAGATTATGAATAATTAAGAGTTCTGGATTTCTTTTCAATAATCCTAGAGTTCTTGATAGTTTAAACAAATAGTTCTGCCGATTAAATCAAAGAAAATGCCTCAGGACAAACTGATATGCCAACTTCACGCAGCATATCACTTTGTCCTACGACATTTTCCTTATCAATAATTATTCAAATTCTAATTGTTTTTATCATCAGAACTTTTTGGAAAAGCAATGTACATGTCCAGGACTATACAAAAACTATTTTATAATAATCAGAACTCTCGAAATACGGCCAGCATATCACCTCCATACTAGAAAATACGAGTTTTTTGGGTAAAATAATTATTTAAAAAATTTTCTAATTATTTCCTTCGTCAGAACTCTTTGGAAAAGCAATATACATGCCTAAAACTACACGAGAACTATTTTATAATGATTAGAACTCTCGAAATACGACCAGGATGATATCATCTCTATATTTGAAAATACGAGTTTTTCAGATAAAAAATTGTTTTATTTCATTTTAATGAATATTTTTTACTTTTAGAAGGCAGAACTCTTTTTAGAACTCATGTAGAATTATAAATCTTTTAAATTTGAACAGTTATTGATAAGTAAAATGTCGGACAAAATGATATGCTGCGCGAAGTTGGCATATCAGTTTGTCCTGAGGCATTTTCTTTGGTTTAATCGCCAGAACTATTTGTTTAAACTATCAAGAACTCTAGAACTATTAAAAATAAAGCCAGAACTTTTAATTATTCATAATTTTCCACGAAATGATATACTAGCTTCACACATACCGTCTCGAATATCATCCGAGATGCAATTTGCAGTGCGGATGATTTTACGTCTTAAGACGAGCGTTACAACATAATGCTCGCCTTAAGACATAAAATTACAATAAATCGCATGAAAATGATTGATACTGAATTGTATCAACAACTATTTGAATTGTTGCTTCTTAACGCGCGTGAAAAGAGAAACGTTTGATAACACAAAAGTTCCTAATATTACCGTCTACGTGAGAGAATGCGTTAATACCTAGTCATTACCAATTATACGACGGTTTCTTTGCGACATATCCTGTTTTTCGTATTTGCCAACACGGCGGCGAAAGCCCTATGCATGCGTAAGCAAAAGACAAGAAGTTAACTCGCCTACTTTTACTCGCAACATTTTCGCTCGCGGTACTCAGCCTTCTATTTCTTTCTTTTTTTTTTATCCGGTACATGCGAGCACCGGGTGAGTGCATCTCGTAATAATGGCGATCTCTTCCTCCCATTTAATCCCGAAGGGAGTAAGATATCTTGTTCGATGATGAGAATGGTTTTTTTATGATGTTCAACAATTGCTTAAATTGACACACCAATCGATTGTATTCTTGATTGCAGCAAAATAAAATCTCTTTAACATTCATAAAAAGCGCAATACGCATTTAATATTTGGGTCTACTTCATCAATTTGGAATTAAGTTAAATAAATCGTGTTCTCTCGGATCTTTTAGTCAAACAACAATATTTTCAAAATAAGCGCTATCCTTTTACTCGTATCTCGTGAGTTTACTGCCTAAATGAAAAGTCAGGAAGTTAGATGCGTCGAAACTTTTTTGAAGTTTGTAATCTAAGTTAACGATGGAGTTTAATCGCGTCACGCTCTTAAATTGCATGCATTAACTTGCGCTTGGATACAGCTGCAATCTCGGAAATATGTACTATGTACTCTCTAAATTTCTTAGAGCGAAAATGCATTCGAAAAATTGAGTAACTGATCGAATCAGTCGAGTTAGAGTGACTTTTCACTCATAGGAATGAATTCTCCCACTTTTTATTGTAGAATGAAAAAATCACTCTGCAAAATGGAATAAATATGTATACTCTATTTTATAGAGCGAATATTGTCATTCTATGTATTATAGAGTGAATATTTTTATTCGCGAAGAGTGAGTGAAGCGCACGTGAAGCACGCATGAGTCCGCCATTAGCAAAAAAAGAAAAAAACACTATCGTCTCGCTGTCTCTCGACGGTATCATTTTCGTTGCGCGCATACTTGGTACGAGACAAGAAAAAAGGAGACTTAGCCGACTTCCACACTGAGATAATATACTATGTGCGATATGCAGTTTCGATTATTTGAAGTGAGAAGCAATGGCATTGCTTTTCATTTCAACTTATCGAAGCTTCACGTTGCACGTAGCATGCTATCTCAGTGCGAAAGCCGGTTTAGAATTAAGATTTATACTTCCTAAGTGTGAATCTGTTCACTCGTAACAATTGAATGAAAAATTCTCTTGACAAAACAGTGATGACTCCATTCTCTGATCGAGAAAATGAATTATTCACTTCAAAACGAATAACACATTCATTTTACTTCAGAGTTAAACACAGTTTACTTTTGTGAAAAGTGAATTATCACTAATTACAAGTGGCAGTATTTCCACTATCGCTTGAAATGAATATTCACTCGTTTGGAATTAAATTTCACTCTAAGAAATTTAGAGAGTACGCTTTCGAGTAATAATAGTCGACAAAAGATATAACGTTATGCTATAAAAAATAAATAAATATCAAATCTTTTTTTTGTAAAACTTTTACAAGCGTATTCGCGTAAAATTTCATTTTCCATGTAGATTTAACACGTGAATAATTTTTAAGAGAAATATCAGCTTCCAAAATTTCATATGAGGGTACTCGCAAAATGAGATATGATAGCTTGACAGCTGTGACAGACGCGCTTCTGCTTTCCCTTTCATCTCCTCTCTCGGTCATTGATAAGGAAGAACGAGCACAGAATTCAAGAGTACCGGGACGTGACGACTGCGATGGAACGCGCGGTGTCGTCGGCCTCCGATAGCCTTGACACGATGCGTTCGAGGTTGGCGACGATGACTCGGGGAGGAGACTGCGAAGAAAGAAAGAGGTAGGGGGCGTGCTGGCCGGCGATCACCGCGTACAGCTGCCATTGCACTTTTATAGTGATCTTGCGCAATCACCGAGTACCCAGCGCAAGAATTAACGGTTACGAGCTGCTCGCGTCACAAGAATTACGGATACTTTCTCCCGATACTGCCCCGGCCCTTGCTTGCCAGACTACTTCGCTCATCCCGTTCAGTCAACGTTACTACTGATTATCAGCTGGAAATTCTTCTGCGGCAAGAGCATTTTACGCGCGCGTCTTACCTCGAATAATTATATTCGAGGAATCAACATTGTATTAAATAAATAATGGAAAACTTCTACATGTACATTAAATGCAAATATATAATTTATTGAAAATTAAAAATATAATTATATAATAAAACGAATAAAAATATGTATAAGATTTTCCCCTTTATTTTCCCCTTAACATTTTGAATTGGGAATTTTTTTTAAATTTCTTCGTGCTAATTAAAAAAAAAAAGACAGTTTCTTTGAGCAGCATGAAAAATCATCGAAAATATATTATTTAAAATTAAGATATTATATTACAAGGATTTAAAGTGGAAAGAAAGCAAGAGAGCAATCGACTGCTCCGTCAGCAGTATCGTCGGTCGAAAGCTGACAATTAGCGGTTTATCATACAATAGATTTGCCTGCAAATAGACTCGCGTCGGAATTAACGGGCGTTTGCGTCGCGGCCGTCGATAATTAGGAATTAAAGCGGATGGTGCGTCATGTTACAGCGACATGCACACACTCGCCTAGTGCCGTTTTCCACGTGGCACAGAACTGACGTCTCTCGCGCATTGCGCCGAGAGAAACACAGACGTGGGAAACACGAGAAACTACTTCGTCTCTCGTCGAGATAGAATTAATTAGTGGAGCGTACGCAAAACGGGCGATGATGCATCGCGCGATCGATATTATATTTTCATACTGCACATGCGACGATATGTATATATATGCACAACTAATACTTTATTCACCAATTTTAAATATATTATTATAGAGTATATATATATATATGTTAAAAATATAAATTTGAAATATATATAAATAACTTTCCTGAAAATGAAGAATGTTTTTGTCTCGTCATCTTAAATGCCCTCATTTTTTCATCTTTTTCAAAAATAAAATTACTAAACGTTGTTAACAGAAAAAGATTTACTTGCGAATATTATTAATGGAATAGAGAATGAAAAATGTCTTCAAGGAGAGAAGAGAACATGTGACATGACTGTTTACAAGAATAAAAATTGCAAATATGACAAATGATTTGATTTTGCTAACTAAAGATGTCGATTATGAATTTTTATGACAAACACTTCATGCAATCGTGTCAAGGAGTTCCTTGGATTATTTAATTTTTTTTTTATCGTGAAAGTATTTTGCAAGGAAAAAAAGAGATCTCCATAGATCGTTGGTCTATTCTCTCTGTTTTCTTTTCTCATGCTAATTCCCACGTAGAGATCCAATTTAATGCACGAATTTCGAAATCTAGATGCGCGTAACGACAAATGAACGTCGCAATGAACAGCTTCTTCAGCTGGAAGATTGATGACAATAAAGTATTGAAACAAACAAAAAAAAAAACTGATAGAGGAACTGATAGAACCATTAAAATTTATTAATAAATTATAATTGATAATTGATATACAGAGCGCCCGTATCAGCAGTTTTTTAAGGAAACAACGCATTTTCGTGACAAATGTTTCATGCAAAAGTTATAGAGCTCTAAGTGGCGCATTATATAATAATATTAGTATGACCTTGAATAGCACCGTCAAGATCATATAAAAACCACTTTGAATTTTTTAAAATGGAACCCCCTATTTTTCATTACATATTCTTGTAGCTTACTTCGCGAATTTTCCAAAACCCTATAATAAAGTATTTTTTCATTAAATACTTTTTGAGTTATTTTATATTTTAATCTGACATATCTTGATATAAAAAATTAAATATCTCGTAAAATATTCAATTTTCGATAATCTTACCGTAATAGGTGTACAACTTTGCTTCCGCCGTTTTCCTATAGATGGCTTTAGCGGTAAGTAGTGGTCGAAATAAATAGATCATGCAATAAACTTGGCCATCTGTCAACATAACCCCATAGAAACATTAGTCGATTTGTGTCCGCGTCATAAAGTTATTCTCGATTGAAAATGTCAGTTTACGAGCCAAATTCTCGTCATTTGCGGGAGGTTTTAATTTTCTGCTTCAATATGAAGAAATCTGCGGCTGAGGCTCATCGAATGCTCTCAAATACTTATGGTGAAGCCGCTATTAGCGAAAGAACGTGTCGTGAGTGGTTTAAACGCTTCAAGAACGGTGATTTTCACGTCGAAGACCGGCATAGCGGTGGAAGAGAGAAGGTTTTCGAAGATGCAGAATCGGAGGTATTACTTAATGAAGACTCGAGTCAAAGTCAAAAAGAATTGGCACGATCATTGGGAGTGACTCAACAAGCAATTTCAAAACGAATCATAAATGTATAACCAGTTTTTTACAATAAAGCCTCGAATTTCAGAAAAAAAACGGCGGAAGCAAAGTTGTACACCTAATACTTTTATGTACAGAATAATGAGACAAATCAATTAGTATAAAAAAATTATTGTTTTTAAGAAAATTATTACAATGTATTTTTTTAAGCAATTGTTTTTTTTTTGCACTAATTGATTTGTTTCATTATTCATATATATATGTATATCATACATATATATGTAACATCCATAATTAAATTCTTTTCCTTTTTTAAATAATAGGCCACACAGACTTCATGTGTAGAATATTCCAATGTAATTTACTGGGAAAGCCCAAATTTATGCTTTTCTTTCAATAGCAACTTTCTCATAAAAACAAATAACGCAAATATGGTATTATTTAATCACATAAAACAGTAAATTACTTCGCATTCACTGTATTTATCCACGTAAAACAATGAATTACTCTGTGTTCTTCCAAATATAAAAGCCATTGAATCAACGACGCGCAATTATCAAACCTGGTGGCCCGTTACGATATGCAATTGTGCAGTTAAACGCCCATTTATCGAATCAAATTTTATCTCCTTTTAACCCTAAGTGCTGCTTTCATCAATTTCGTCATCAATTTTTGCAAAATAAAACAAGAAAAAATTTTCAAAAGATAGAAAAGCGTGAAAAACAAATGTTATATAAAATATTTACGTATAAAAACTAATGTTCATCGAAACTCTTTATTCTCCTTCAATTTATATCGCTGCTCTGGTCGATGGTCCGTATTAGCACGTCGCAGTCAAAGATGGAAATGTATGTGAATGGATATAGAAAATGTTGATTTTCAACAAGCGATACGACTTTTCGAAACAGTTACCGCGCGTGTTTGTCGATTACATCGTTCGCATTTTTCAGCCGCACGAGCAATGGCAAATAGTCGACGAATAGATGCCCGCGGTATGTTCAGGAAGCCGTGGAAAATATTCGGGTGAGGCAAATCGATCTTCGAAAAGTAAACACGAATTTATTTCCCCGCCTAGCCGTAAACGTCACCTCGTCTCGCCAAAGGCGTGGAATCGCCTTGAGCCGTGCGAACGACAAGGGAGATGATGCAGCGTTCCTTCTACGTGAGGGAAGATCGATTGATCACGATAAGTTTCACAGGCGGAGAACTGAATTCGCAGCGAAGTCTGGCACGGCGAAAAATGGAAGAAAACATGTCGGCTCGCCCGAGATATGTTCATTTAATACTTCAATCGCAATCGTGCTTGAATACTTGTACAGTACTCAGAATATATGTATGTGTGTGCCATACGTGATATATAAATACAGAGCTGGAAACGTTACTTTATAAAAATAACTCGTTACCGTTACCGTTACTTTCTCTGAAAAGTAACTCGTTACCGTTACTCATTACTGATTTTAAAAAGTAACTCGTTACCGTTACCGTTACTCAAAAACTAACGAATCGTTACTATTTCCGTTACTTTGTTTATAATATATTAATGCCATACTATATAATATATTAATATTAAATTAGTATATTACAATTAATACTAATATAATACACGAATTCTTAATATTAATATAGAAATATCAAGTTTACATTTTTATACTTCTTTTTATTAATTTATAATATATATAAACCATAAACTATATAATAATATAAATTGTTAATTAATAATATAAATTCTTAATCTCTTAAGGTAAATCACAATCTTTTCTTTAGCAAATAAATTTTACCAAAATATTTTATTTATTTTTAAAAGAAGTTGATGCTCCACGATATCATCCTTTAGATGACATCTTTGCGGCTTTAACCGTTTGAGTGCTGAAGAATTTTCTTATATATATGCTAAAGCCACAATTGAGTGAAATGAATAACAACTGCACTTGGTATGAATACAACTGATCTCAATAAATGCGAAAATTATACTAACCAACAGCAGCCCTACCGCATTCTCGGTACAAAACAAGAGAAGCGCTATCGCGCTCCTCCGCATTTTTGGCAAACAAGTGAAGCGCGATGGCGCTTCGCCGCACTCAAACGGTTAATATAAGGAGATGATTGATTGGCTACAGCATTCTTATCATGCGTAATACGTTGATGCGTTTTATGTTCCAGAGCCATTGGTCAAAAACAAAGTAACGATAAAAGTAACTGTTAAAATCGTTACTCGTTAGTGAAAAAATGTAACGGCGTTACCGTTACCGTTACAGACAACGAAAAGTAACGCCGTTACAAATTCGTTACCAAAAAAAGTAACTGTAACGGTAACGGCGTTACATGTAACGCGTTACTTCCTAACTCTGTATAAATATAAATTTTTAATATATTTCTAGCATACAACTGCGTACGTATCTCAATATTTATTATAATTTAATACATAAAAATTTATATCTAGTGTCTAAATATTTTTTGCATATCTATTAAATATTAAATATTTTATTGATTCTCTCTTGCTATCTGCAGCAAAGGAAAAATGCATAACGATTAATAGAAACATCGAAACAAATATTTGCAAATTTTCGCTAACATATATTATTGACGAAGCTAAAAATTGTCATTTTGAAATTGAAAAATTATTTTTCTTTTTGAAATACGCGAGAATAGATCATTAAAATCTTGCCACTCTAAGCTCACAATATATGAGAATTATAGTAAGCATCGATATACGATCATCGGGCAATTACGTAAGTGTGTTAAAGTGTTCGCATCGTCCAATAATTCAGGACCACGAAAGGGCTGTGTGGCTTTTGGCCAGGAATTTGTAAAAGAGCGGAACGTGGCAAAAAAAAAGAAGCGGCCGAGTCGAATCTTCTAATGTCGATAAACGATTGCGCGAGCGAAGAAGCCCGAGATCGCGTCATCGATCCTCGCGTGCCGGGGATGCCAGTGGAAAAGCTCGGTAGAAATTCAGCGTCGAGGCATCGAGAGAAAAAAAGAGCGCGTGAATTCCCGCGCGACAGAATTCTCACGTGATTCCTCGAGTGGAATTCGATGACGGCATGACCGTGTCGATACCGTCGCGTCCGACCGAGCTGGAATTGCTACATTCGCGATTGGCAGCTGTCCACCGATGCGACCAACCAATGTTCGATCCACGATGTGGATCGTCATTGATTCTCGGCGCTACACGTGCCCGCCGTCCGATCAATCGACGCGTTTGCCAATCGCGATTGTACACGCGAGATTATCGATCCGCGCGCTACATCAGCTTTAATACGCGCATCATAATGTATGCGAAATGAGCTTCTATCATGAGAAAAGACCGCTTTGGCAAGCGAGACGCGCGCGTCAACACGTTTGATAAAATAAGTTTCTGATAAAGGAAAAATAAGATTCTGATAAAAGAAAAAGTAAAGATTCGTTTAGGTTTATTTAATACGTCGCCCACTAAGCGTTCATATCTCTCCGCGACAGTTTTTCTCAAAGTTTTTCTCAAAGACCTGTTACACAATGGCAGTTCCGTTGAGGAAAATTACGTTGAGTAATATTACGTATATCATGAGTATAACAACAAGTGACAATTACTTTTTCTCGCGAAGAATTCAAACATAAACGGAATTATCCCATACAGTACCGAAAGATTGCAGAAACGTTGCATAGACCTTGCATTGAAACATTGTAATATTGCATGGAAATTGCGAAATGTTTCTGCAATGTTACTGCAAGTCTGCGGCAACGTTGAAATGTCCGCCCTTAGAAATATTACAATGTAAGATTACAGTAATGTTACGGTGCAATGTATTTGTAATATTGAAATGCGTTGCTACAAATATGCGGAACGCTTTAAATTTGATAGATAAACTTTGAAAATATATAAAGACATCCAAGAGAAATAAGAAAAAAAGATTGTGAATTTACGCAATTATGAGTTTTTTCTCTCTTGAATGTCTTTATATATATTCTCGAAGTTTATTTATTAAAATCTGAAATATCGTGTATATTAAAAAATTATTATCAAATTTTTGGTTTTATATAGGAATGGAAACTATTTAACAATTTCCTGTTATCTAGTTAACATCGTTATTTTATAAATAATTTACAAGTTTAAGAAAATAGTAATGATTAAATAATTTCACTCATAAAAGTTAAAATTTTACTTATACAGATATTAAACTCTATTTTACATCTTAAGTAGACAATTAACGAATAATTTTAACTTTTTTGGATATTTATGTATCCGATTACTGAACAATCAGTTCAATATTTAAATTCCCTGTGTTGGGATTGTATCGGATAAATTAAACTGATAAAGATAGTTATATCTTTAATCTTATTAGCCGCTCTTTGCAAGCTTTATATAATCATGCGCGCCGCATAGCGGTAAACGAACGAACTAGCGATTACCGAAAACTGTTTTTTGTAATGTTTTTGAAATATTGCTGTAACATTCTCATGAAATATTACAATTGTATGTTCCAATAATGTCTCAACAATATTACATTGCAACTTGCAAGATTGTAATATTACTACAATGTAATTGCAATGTTCTGTGCTGTATGAGTATTGTTCACGTGCGTAAATGTATGGAAATATATATGAGAATTGTGTAAAACAATGAATTATTAAAAGAACGCAATTACAGAATATAATCAGAGAATGGGAATGAGAAGTAGAAAAAAAGCTAAGACGGCAAAAAATAGAGAGAAGGTAAATAAAACGAAAGGAGTGGAAAATCAATTCCTGAAGCATCTGGACCGCGTCGTCGTTCGATAATTCGTGCGAATACCCTCGATGCTTACACCTCGTTTGGCACGAGAGGCCCTTCGTCGGAGGCGCCGAATCGTCAAAGTCGACGGAGCGAGAAGAGGCCCTTAAGCCCTTCGCTCGAGTTTTTTCGAAGGGAGCACGTGACGATAGCGCGAAGACGCGCGCTATTATTTTAAAGAAGAAATCTTCGCAAAATCCTATTCAAGTGGCTACTTCATAACGTATTTTTGTGTCTGCACAATTTGGCTCTTGTATGCGAACCAGCCTTATACCTCAAGCGTTAATCGAAACATTGACTTTGAGGGAGACACAACTTGAGGTCTTGATGGTCTTTGGAATTTTGCTTCGCTCGATATATGCGACAATTATTATATATTATAGAAAATTATACGTATAACCGAATAAAAGTTCGAAGTTTTCGGTTTAATTAAAATTCCATTATTATTATTATATACAAGATTTAATTTTATTAATAATTATTAATAGCGCTCTCTCTCTCTCTCTCTCTCTCTCTCTTTCTGCGTGTGTGTTTCTAAATTAAAATACTTTATTAAAGGATGCCTCTCTCGTTCCAACTCAGATAGATATTCTATTAATAGGAATTAAGGGATAAAAATATTCGCGTTATTAACAAGTTGGTATAAACGTATTTTAGATTATACTTATTTAATATTACTTCTTTCTTTTTATTTTATATTTTATGACAACAAATTTATGCTTTTATATGCAAATAAAAAAAGAATATTATTAATATCGAGAAGTTAAAATAGATTAATACACTGAGAGATCCATTTTGTCGAATGAAACAAAATTTGTTTGAATCAACTAAATCTTTTGTTTGGATATGGGCAAACAAATCCTTTAATTAATGCAACAAAAAAATTAGTTGGAGAATTTGGTAATACTAACACACAAATTTGGTTTAGTGAACAAAATTATTAATTGTATAAAATCACATTTTTGGTCGTTTTTTATTTTAATTTTGTTCATTGAATCACATTTGTGTGTTAGTATTATCAAATTTTCCAACTGCAGTTACATCTGCTTTTGTTACATCAAACAAAGTTTATCAATTTATATTCAACAAGAAATTTACATGATAGTTGTCTCTTGTGATACGATAAGAAAAAGATATATAGATTATATTCTCCATCTTTTCAATTCTCTCGTCGTTAACGAGAGACTAATCAGTATTTCCCGGACAGATGAATCCGCCATGATTGAAGATGCACTACATACCGCACATCACACTACACTGCATAACAATTGACTGCGCAGTGACACATGAATGCGCAAAATAGCTTATGATATTCAACTAAACGATTTAATTCAAGTAACAAATACAATTATTTAAAACGCGATGAGATGGATGAGTTTGTTATCGGAAGAATAAAATTTTATTCAGATAAACAACTCCATGCAAACAAAATAGTTTGTTAGTGTAACATTTAACTTCTTTCCAGTAACATAATTTTTATTAAATAAAACAAAATTACATGTTCAGTCAACAAAATGGTTCAACTAAATAATCTTGTTTTATTTAACGAAATGGGTCTCTCAGTGTACTTTGTCGCTTAAAGCTAAAAACCAAGCGTAAGAAAGTATAGATAACGCGTAAAGTATGAAGACGCGAATGTTAGGGAGACCTCGAGGTATATAATTCGAACATGACTGGGAATCCTTTGGCGAAGCTTGCGAGCGCAAAGATGCGTGTTACGAGTGAGTTAAGTTGCGGATAAGAGCAGCTTCAAGTTCTCTTCGAAGCGGAATCGATTTCTCGATAGACGTGCGCAGTGATTCACGAGCTACTATCGACTACGATGACGACGATACGACGACGAGGACGTCGCTCAAGACAAGTATAGGACCTTACCACTTTAATCGCGTCGTCGCTAATGAAATTCATCTAGAATTTCTCAGATACGCTTCGCGATGATATCGCGCGATGCGATCCAATCAACTAATCTGCCTCAGTACTTGTCAAGGATCGAGATATATCTCACACACCTTCCTTTTCCACGTCCGTGTAACACATTCGCGACTTACTTGGCACCGCAATTCTATCAGTCGAAAGAAAGGCCGAAGCGACGATGAAAAAAGGGAAGGACCGACTCATTATCGATACCTCAATTAGTCACGCGCTTGTATCATTTTAATTGGCTTAATTATAGATTAATTTCAACGGATTTCGAAGCGAACACGTAACTACCGGCAAGATTGTCCAACAATATTTCAAATTTCGTCAGCATGTTATTTTCATATATTTCAAGTGAAATTATTATGTTGTCCTCTTATATAAGTTGAGTTATCCTTGAATGTGTACACAGCATAAGCCCAATAATTATTATCGCTTCTCTTACACAATTTTTTTTTTCTTTTTTACAACTTTCTATCTACATTGTATCTTTCTTATTACAGAATATTATATAGAAATTATAATTAAGAGATATTTTACGCGTTTGCACTTTTAAAGCTTAATTCACGAAAGATCCTTTATCTTCATTCCCAGCTGTTATGATTGCACTCGTCGATATTGCAAGCTTCGCGAGCTTATCGAATTAGAAAGAGAATTTCGGTCAAAGTTTCATCCGGCGAATATCGTTACGTAGCGACAATCCGATCTTCTTTTTTTTCGCCATCCGCGTGTATTTACGCCAAGCGTTTCTCGCATGCGGAGCTCACAAATCGTGCCCCATACCACGACCGGCTCTCGTGGCTGTCGCCATAAATCGAGAGGCAATTTGTCCGAACCGTGCACGGCTCTTCCGTCCCTCGTGTCTCGTAATAGTTCGTGTGGCCGGGTTTCATTTATGTCTGGATCCCTTTGAATTCCGTACGAACCGTAATTCGCGGTTGCAAGCTAAGGACCGATTCTGCGCAAGTGGTTCGCGGCCATCTGCCACTGTTGGCCCCGTTTTTCGATTTTACCAAGCACTGTTAGCTTTGAAGCACTTAATCCGCCGATAATACGTCCGTTATTGAAATATCTTTCTTTGTATCGGGACCATTTTGAAATTACAAGTGAAATTAAAGTACCATCAAATTCATCACACTCAATGCAAGGAAATGTGCATATAATAAGTAAATTATTTTAATATGATTATCGGTGATATCATCTCCAATTGATAAAGCAATAATTTAATATTATTTTATCAATCTTCATTGTCGCGAGATAATATCGGTGTAATATTCAACAGAGAAATTTATAAATTTTTGAAACTATATGTATACAGGATGTAACAGAGCGCGCGTATCGGCAATTTTTTGAGAAAACAACGCATTTTCGTGAAAAATGTTTCACGCAAAAGTTGTAGAGCTCTAAGTGGCGCATCATATAATAATATTAGTATGACCTTGAATAGCACCGTCAAGGTCATATAAAAATTACTTTGAGTTTTTTAAACGGAACTCACTATTTTTCATTACATATTCTTGTAGCTTACCTCGAGAGCTTTCCAAAACACTATAATAAAGTATCTTTTCATTAAGTACTTTTTGAGTTATTTTATATTTTTGTCTGACATATTTTGATATAAAAAATTAAATATCTCGTAAAATATTCAATTTTCAATAATCTTATCGTAATACTTTTATGTACAGAATAACGAGACAAATCAATTAGTATAAAAAAATTATTATTTTTAAGAAAATTATTACAATGTATTTTTTTAAGCAATTATTTTTTTTTTTTGCACTAATTGATTTGTCTCATTATTCTGCACATCAAAGTATTACGGTAAGATTATCGAAAACTGAATATTTTACGAAATATTTTCTTTTTTATATCAAAATATGTCAGATTAAAATATAAAATAATTCAAAAAATACTTAATAAAAAAATACTTTATTATAGTGTTTTGGAAAGCTTTCGAGGTAAGCTACAAGAATATGTAATGAAAAATAGGCGGTTTCGCTTAAAAAATTCAAAGTGATTTTTATATGACCTTGACGGTGCTATTCAAAGTCATACTAATATTATTATATAATGCGCCATTTAGAGTTCTACAACTTTTGCATGAAACACTTTTCACGAAAATGCGTTGTTTCCTCAAAAAACTGCTGATACGGGCGCTCTGTTACACCCTGTATATCAAGAAATATGAATATATCGAAAATAGATAATATGGAAAAGCATTTCTCAAAAATTAATAATAAATGCATTCGCAAATCACGCGATGCACAATTTACGTCTCTATCGGTCGTAACATCGCGTGACTTTGCGTATAGTCGCACGTCTCTCCGTTCGTCGATTGCTCATCTTTATTTTGCATTTACTGTGTACGTTTTTATATAAGCCAAATTTGCATACTTTGTCTGCAATCTATAGCCTTGTGTCCCGGTGGATTTTAGAGCTCTTTCCGGCATTTGTCTGTCGGTTGCGAAGAAATTGCCGTGGGTATTCATCTTTGCGAGTCCCCCTTCTCGCGGTTCTTATTGTTTCGATAGCACACTACGACGCAATGCATCAAGCACGTAAAGACGTAAATTAACGCATTAATCCCTCTGCCCTTTGCAATTTGTTTAACTGTTTCGCTGGTACGTAATTCTACTTGCTTAGGTGACATTATTAGACATTAATTTAATGAAGCTTTTTAAAATAAGTGGCGCATCCGATGGAGCGTCGCAATATCCATAAGTAAACTTCTTATACTCTGCTCATACTTTACATACTCATTACGCCTCTTAATTTCGGATTTCGCGTTGGAATTCAATTTTAATTGATCTTCGCATTAATCTCGCTATCGCTCATAATAAGCATTTCCATCTCTTGATTGTACGCGTGTGGGTCATGTCTCAGTCGTGACAAATATCTCGATTGTTATATATCTGTTCCCATCGCGTGTTGTGACGCACGCACGTTTTGTGCAACATTAGCTTATCCCTTAAGCCTTAAGGAGTCGTGCGCTGGCTTCAAGCTTACATGACATAAGCTTTCAATGTATGTACAAGGATGTAGCTGCAGATTTCACGTGTCAGAATAGTAACACAAGCGGGATGAAGATAGGTATTATATACTTATTGCATTAATTTAAAGTCTTTCTGCACTCAACGAATAATTGCGGGATTAATAGGCTTGAATTTGAAATGTAAACGAGACAGATTTCGCGATATAAAATGATCTAGTTATAAAAATATGTAGCGCAAATTTAAAATTGTATTAGCCATTTTAGAAGTTGCCGATTAATTATAATATAATATAATCATGTATATATATACAGGGTGACCCGTACACTCCTTTTCTTTCAAAAACTAAGCATTTTAGAGAAAAACATTTTCAACAAAAATTGTATAGTTTTGAGGGGAACATAAGATGGTGTCATTGGTTTAACCTTGGATGGCATCGTTAAGGTCAAGTCAAGGACACCTTTAATTTCTTAAATAAAACCCCTTATTTTTTATTACATATTCTTATAGCTTATATCGAGAGCTTTCCAAAACACTATAATAAAGTATTTTTTCATTAAGTACTTTTTGATTTATTTTATATTTTAATCTGACATTTTGATATAAAAAATTAAATATCTTGTAAAATATTTAGTTTCCGATAATCTTACTGTAATACTTTTATGTACAGAATAATGAGACAAATTAATTAGTGCAAAAAAAAACAAACAAATAATTGTTTAAAAAAGTACATTGTAAATAATTTTCTTAAAAATAATTACTTTTTATACTAATTGATTTGTCTCATAATTCTGTACATAAAAGTATTACGGTAAGATTATCGAAAATTGAATATTTTACGAAATACTTTATTTTTCATATCAAAATATGTCAGATTAAAATAAATAAAATAACTCAAAAAGTACTTATGAAAAAAGACTTTATTATAGTGTTTTGGAAAGCTCTCGACATAAGCTATAAGAATATGCAATAAAAAATAGGGGGTTCTATTTAAAAAATTAAAGGTGTCCTTGACTTGACCTTAACGATGCCATCCAAGGTCAAATCAATGACACCATCTTATGTTCCCCTCAAAACCATACAATTTTTGTTGAAAACATTTTTCTCTAAAATGCTTAGTTTTTGAAAGAAAAGGGGTGTACGAGTGGTCTAGGACACCCTGTATATATACAATATATATAACCATATATTAAATAATTATGTGTAATATTATATGGCAGAGATATAAGTGAACTCTTGGTCTGTAACTACTTTTTAAATAATTCCTGATTATAAAGATTATATTATTCGACTCGTATTGGCAGTCTTATATAAAGATGTTATTCGGAATAATGACCGGATACATATCTAATATGTAATTAGCAGCAAAGTAGGTGAAGTAGGGAACGTGAAAAACTATGTATAAAGTATCATCCGACAGACAATAGCGTTCATTATCGCTCGCATATCGGAACGACGGTCGCGAGTCCTCACAATGAGATGGCAAGTGATGGTGGTATATTGCGATTTTCAGAGCGATAACCCAATAATCCTGCGAAAAGATCGCCCGCCGGGTAAAGCGAAAGATCGGATGCAGATCTGCATCCGTTCCTACAAGAAATTTATACGCGTACGATATTCATTTCGCAAATGAATTTAATTACCACGCGCTTACGTTTACGGCAATCTTGAAGCTTCTTTCGTACGATAGAGATAAAATGAAAGGACAAAAAACCTTAAGAAAGATCAAATTTTTATCCGGCCGTATATGAAATATAAGATTAGAATTTTTAATTCTTAGCACAAATTCATTCAATAGAACGTTACTTTAGAAATTAGTTATAGAAATACTTGTTTGAAAAAAAATATTAAAAAAACATATATATATATATATATATATATATATATATATATATATATATACAGGATGGGACATGTATATTGAGACACCTAAATATCTAAAAAATAAAGCAAGATAGAAAGAAATGTTTCAGACAAAAGTTGTTCGGTTCTAAGGAGGTCATAAGATGGTGCCATTAGTTTGACCTTGGGTGGAGGCGCTTCGGAGATTTCAACGTCAATCTTGTTTTATTTTCTTTACACCAATTGATGTCTCTCATTTTTTTAGTTTAGAATATTAAGGTAACATTATTGCAAAATAAATAATTTTATGAGATATTGCATAGTTTATGTAAAATTATGTCGAAGTAAAGTAATAAAATAAAGTATAAAATATCTCGTAAACTATTAAACTTTTGGCCATCATATCTCTATAACTTTTTCTGCAGAATATTGCAAGGAATCGATTTATGTAAAAAAATTGGCATGTTTCCATTTAAAAAAACAAGATTGACATTGAAATCTCCGAAGCGCCTCCACCCAAGATCAAACTAATGGCACCATCTTATGACCCTCTTAGAACCGAACAACTTTTGTCTGAAACATTTCTTTCTATTTTGCTTTATTTTTTAGATATTTAGATGTCTCAATATAAATGCCCCACTCTGTATATATATATGTTTTTTTAAACATTTTTTTTCAAATAAGTATTTCTATAACTAATTTCTAAATTAAAGTTTAAAAAAATGTAAGTAGGGATTGGTTTGCGCGGTACTAATCTATAGATGCGAACTCGAGCTGTCAGATTTATGTCGGCTTTATTCGGTCACTCTGTCACACTGTTGTTTCTGGCTATTTCCCCCATTCGCAATGCTCGCCAATTACACACGCGCTTCGTTATATATTTTAGCAACTTTTAACGAGGGCAACAACTTGTTAAATCGTCATCGATTATCGATAAATGCGCGATACGAGAACGCTCGAATCGGCACGCACGATCTGCGATGCTCGCGTCTGCGTTCGACATGTATATTTTTAATCGTGAACGATCCATCAATAACGAACAGAGTTCTAAAACTCTAAAATAATGATCCCAATGAAATTTCTGAAAATATTTACTTGTAAACATGTTATATAATGCATGTGTATATTTCTCTCTTAGAAACTGTATACAATTATTTTAATTCTTCACAAAAAAATATTTTACATATTGAAAATTTAAATTGTATTTCTCTAATAAAAATGAACTTCACTTAATTCAAATGACAAAATTAAAACTTAATTTATTCAACTTAATTATAATCAAACGTGTATAAAAAATTCTATCGACGATTTTCGTTAATGAAAAATTTTTTTTTTTTTTTTTAATTTTAGAAGCGCTCTTGTGTGAATGAGATGTTTTTCAAGAAGACGGTGAATCCCCATGAATGCTCATACATTTCAATCCTATGCATAATATTGTATGTGACACTGAAAAGCCAACAACAAAACCACAAAAATGGTCGATCGAGAACCCGCACGGCAAGCTCGCTCAACGATGTGCTTTGGTTTTTCCAGCGAGAAAATCCCGCGGTCTCGGAGCGTCGACCGATTTTCACCTTCTGACCGTGAGGCACGTAATATTACGTCACGTACTTGTGGCATCCCGCAGCTCGAAAGAGAGAGAGAGAGAGAGAGAAATTCCATCGTTCTTTCTCGATGTCGACGATGCACGCGTATTTTGCAATTCACTTCAAACGTACACACCTCCCTCGATCAACAATGTTCGCCATTTATTTCTTGCTCACGTATAACGGAGAAAACCCGGTTAAGAACGAAGAAAATCAAGCACTTTATAGAGTTGATTTATTTAATTATAGTTTTGAAACGAATAAAACGGTGTCTTAAGGCAAAGTATGTCAGTGGATACATCAATCTTCATTCTGATGATGAAGATTATATCTCCACGATTATGCAAACTGAGAATTTGAGATAAAAAGTCTGCAAATATATATATACAGGGTGTCCCATTTTAAAAGATCCACCCTCATAACTTTTCAGGATCAACATTTGAAGGAAAACGACTCCGATAAAAGTTGTAGGGAACAAAGAGGGCTATCTAACAGTGACCTTGGATTTGATATTAAAGGTCATTTTCAAGGTCATTTGAAGGTCAACTTCCGTTTTTTAAATAGAAGCCCCAATTTTTCATTACATAATCTTGCAGCTTATCTCGAGAGCTTTCCAAAACACTATAATAAAGTATTTTTTTTACTAAGTAGTTTTTAAGTTATTTTATATTTTAATCTGACATATTTTGATACAAAAAAATTAAATATCTCGTAAAATATTTAGTTTTCGATAAACTTACCGTAATACTTCTATGTATAGAATAATGAGACAAATCAATTAGTATAAAAAATAATTGTTTTTAAGAAAATTATTTACAATATATTTTTTTAAACAATTTTTTTTTTTTTTTTTTTTTTTTTTTTGCACTAATTGATTTGTCTTATTATTCTGTAAATAAAAATATTACGGTAAGATTATCGAAAACTGAATATTTTACGAGATGTTTAATTTTTTATATCAAAATATGTCAGATTAAAATATAAAATAACTCAAAAAGTACTTAATGCAAAAATACTTTATTTATAGTGTTTTGGAAAGCTCGCGATGTAAGCTACAAGAATTTGTAATGAAAAATAGGGAGTTCCATTTAAAAAACGGAAGTTGACTTTCAAATGACCTTGAAAATGACCTTTAATGTCAAATCCAAGGTCACTATTAGATAGCCCCCTTTATTCCCTACAACTTTTATCCGAGTCGTTTTCCTTCGAACGTTGATCCTGAAAAGTTATGAGGATGGAACTTTTAAAATGGGACACCCTGTATATATATATATTTAAAAAAATTTAAATTATTTCTATATTGATAAATATTTTATATATATTTTTCGGACATGTATAGATTTTATATATTCAGTAATAGATGTACTTTATAATATTGGACAATGTGATTATTCTGTAATCTTTAAAAATATAGTGTGCACGAAGCGTAAATATACTATATGTACGATAAAATATATACTCTAATCATAATTCTATCATAATTCATATTGAAATTGTTAAACATCATAATACCATCTAACTTTCACTACGAGCGGAGAGCAAGTTCGATAGGTCGGCCGGCGATTCCGCATTTCTGAGTTCGCTTTTACGATTACCGTATAATCATCGTTAAGATAGTCATAGGCTTTAATATAGTTGGATCATAAAATTATCGTATACAGTTCTCTCGTATTCTAAGATTCTAAACGATCGAAATCACATTTCGTTTAGACGATGCATTCCGCTAACGAAGGCACCAATTATTTTGAAGGTGCGTCTATATTTCTAAATGCGATTACACAAATGCATTATGCAAATAACGATGCTAATATCGCATCGGGAAAATAACAAGAGATTCTATATGCAGTTCGCTTCTTCATATTCCTTCACAACACAATGACAATTAATTACTCTGTCAATTTATCACGCTCAACCTTGACGTATGATACCATCAATGACAAGGATTGTCTACCCAAATTACTTCATATCGATCATCGTGCGATTCGATGAGCTAATCGAGCGCGAAGAGGTCAGGCTCGTCCGCACGGACATCGGCATCAGTGAAAGGCCAGAAAGGCCTTCGCCTTCTACAGAGTATCTCTACTACTTTTTGTACGACGATCGAGAGTAAAGTGCGCCAGCGAGAAACGTTACCTCGTCGGCGCGCGAAGAAAAACGCCACAGAGCAACGATCCATTATCACTCGCATGCTTTGTTTTCCAAGGCGCGATTAAGCTAGTGCTTTCATTGGCAAAGTACAATTAAAAAGTAAAATAAAAATAGAGACGTAATTTATCTCCCTTCTTATAACTGCATTATTTCTTTATATTGAATTATATTAACATCCAACTTTAGAATATTTCAGAGTTTTATCAATTTAAATCTCTCGCTATTATAATCTGTCATTTACGGTATATATCTAATTAGTAATTACTATCTTAAATATAGCTACGGCTGCGTGAATGCCATTATCATTTGATGAATGTACTATTAAAATGTTAATAAATTCTATCGCTCTATCTATAAGTATATGCAATATTAATTCCATTATTACTTTGATATCAGTTAAATAAAGAGTGTTGGTATTTTAATTTCCCGTCACGCATAACGTTATTGTCTATTCTTTCTCTTCTAGCATTGAGCTAGCTTCTTTTACGATTTGACGCACGACGTCATCGGGAACGTCGATGCTTGACGAAATCGTGATCAGCGGGTTGGATTGGTTGTTACGCCAAGAAGGATTATCGAGAATAACGATTCATTTACGCGATCTCTAATTGTAACAGCGATGGTGTCTCGATGAGTGTAACACTGCCAAGAGATCGTTCGGAGATAAAAATGGCTCGGAGATGTTTATCTCCTCGCATGGAACTTGCACAATTTCGTGCAACGCGCCATAGCAACCGCGTAAGCATTGGCCAACTCCTTTGAACGAGGCTTTCCTTTCTTGTAAAAATAATCCTCGCTTTTTGCGAGTATTTAAAAATGAACTCAACGAGTACAAGATTTTTTTAACCCCCTTCTAAAGACCGGGGAACAAATCCTTATTTAGCATCTTTTTAAGAGTATGATCGAGGTGGAGGAAGGTTAAAAAAATTACATAATAAATATTTCTCGCACGTATACATTTTTTTTTGTTCTTGAGAAAATTCCTCAATTGTGATTTAATCACTCTCTAAAAATACTTAATGGAATTAAATGTTTGATTATCAATCCAGGAATTAAAACGAAGAAACTCGCGCGTGTAAATGTATAGCGTTCAAAATTCGACTCACACATGAATAAGTCGACTCGACGGTTCCATTTTCGAAACATCTGATATAATTGTGATTTGCTCACCTGGTGAGAGCGAAGAGCCACGATTGGGCCAAATGGGCCAGGTATCGAGTAAGAGTCACCGACGCGCGCGTGTCCGGACTGACGAAGCTGGAGAGCGTCTGTCTGGCGTTTCCGGTCCAGCGAGCACGATTCACCGCGCGATAATTACTATCGCAAACGAGCGGAGACTCCGCAATCGGCGTGCCATCGCTCCCCGGGTTAACCTCTCTTTCAAACAGAAGAGTATTTCGCGGACGTCGCGCGATTATCTTGACCGATGAATCATCATCGCGTTTCTTATTAACGAGGTCGACGCGTTTCCACACACCATCCCCCATCGTCCGAGCGTGTGTCGCGAGTGTCGCGAACGGCTTGTGAGAATTTCGCTATTCCCCCGAGAGATTTCGTACATGGAGACGGTCCCCATCTCGAGGAACGACCGAATGGTCGATCGGGTGTCAAGATTGCCACGTCTGGTTGTCGCTTGACAAAGGGAGGAGGGTGGAGGGGCAATCGTCTGGAAACGGATTTTTGTATTTGACGGTGACGGCAACGGTGGTGATGGTGACGGTGGTGGGCACGAAAGTTGGGTTTCGTGAACGAGAAGAAGAACACGCCGAAGGTAGGAGAGGCGGAGGGCGGGGGTCCCACCGAAGAAAGGCAGGAGCTATAAAAGAGCCGGCAGGACCGACTGTGGGCATCAAACACCTCCGATATGAAGGTACGTAGAAGCGTGATCTCTCCCGCTCACGGCAACGCGATGCCATGATTATTAAAACCTGGTTCTTCTCTCTCGTTGCAGGTGTTCGTAGTCATATTCGTGCTGGCGCTCGTCGCCACCGCATACGGTGAGTACGATGAAGGCTTAGGGGAATGTAATGGTCACGGATTATAGCGAGGGTGTCCCGCGTGTGATGTGTGTTCGCGACGTATTTAACCGATACTTTTTAATACTTCAGAATCGCGAAACGAAATAGTTGGCAATTATTGATTCTAAAAGCATCAAGTCCCCCCATATTCTATAAACACGATCAGATTCCACGCTGTCTAATAATGTTTTATATCATTCTGATAAAAGCTCTTCAAAGTTTTGTAAAAATGACGGACACAAGTTAAAAAAGTCTCACTAAAAATTATAGAACGCTATCTGTGTGTGTAAACGCCGTTTATACATAAAAAAAAAAAAAAAAAAATCCAGCTATAAAATAATATCGTATTTTTAGCAGCGGCAGGGGGGGAGAGGGAGGGGACGAGTTAGTTGTTAATTATTCTTTGGAGAGCTTATCACAGATTTCAAGCAAATTAATTATTGTCAAACCACGACGCAAGAACCATTATTTGACTAACAAGCGAGACATAAACATACGAACACACGCATACGAATATCGTAAATTATATTTCTTACGCGATTCTTTTTACACGATTACTAACCAGTTGATTCAGCGATATTAAAGCGAGCTCCATAAGATTTAATCCGGGAAACTATTTGTACTTGCCCCCCTGCCCTTTGCGATGGCTTGCATAATCGGCAGAGCGCAACCAGTTCCCCTTCTTGTAGCAATCGCAAAATACCTCGTGGCAATTTGCGGACCGACATGAGCGACCTGGTACCGCGCTCGCAACCGCACAAAGAAAGTCGATAAATCGCGCATCGCGCGAACACACATTGTACACACATATATCCCACCGCTCTATAAATTACAGATGGGTTACGTAATGGCGTCGTGGATCGAGATTTTTGAATGTGATGAAAAATCGATATCGCGATCTCAAAATTACAGGTGGTTACATAAGCAGCGGCGGTGGATTCGGCGGCGGCGGTGGTTATGGGGGCGGAAGCAGCGGATGGAAGTTCGGCGGTGGCGGCGGTTATGGGGGCGGCGGTTACGGGGGTGGCGGTGGCGGAAAGATTATCAAGGTGATCACAGTCAGCGGCGGTAGCGGCGGCGGCGGTGGATGGAACTTGGGCGGTGGTAGCGGTGGATGGAAACTGGGCGGAGGTGGCGGTGGATATGGCGGTGGTAGCAGCGGATGGAATCTGGGCGGTGGTAGCAGCGGATGGAAGTTGGGAGGCGGAGGTGGTGGATTCGGAGGCGGCAGCGGATGGAAATTTGGTGGAGGTGGCGGATACGGTGGAGGATACGGTGGCAGCAGTGGAGGTGAGACATTTTTATTTCATATATTTTCTTATCGTAAATTTTGTTTTATTATAAAATGACAGAGTTACTCTCTAAATTTCTTAGAGTGAAATTTTAACTCCAAACGAGTAAATATTCACTTCAAGCGATAGTGGAAATACTGCTACTCTTAATTAGTGAAAATTCACTCTTCACAAAAGCGAACTGTTTAACTCTGAAGTAAAGTGAATGTGTTGATCGTTTTGAAGTGAATAATTCATTCGATCAGAGAATGCAGTCATCGCTGTTTTGTCAAGAGAATTTTTCACTCAATTGTTACGAGTGAACAGATTCACTCTTAGGAAATATAAATCTTAATTCTAAACCGGCTTTCGCACTGAGATAGCATGCTACGTGCAACGTGAAGCTTCGATAAGTTGAAATGAGAAGCAGTGTCATTGCTTCTCACTTCAAATAATCGAAACTGCATATCGCACATAGTATATTATCTCAGTGTGGAAGTCGGCTAAGTCTCCTTTTTTCTTGTCTCGTACCAAGTACACGCGCAACGAAAATGATACCGTCGAGAGACAGCGAGACGATAGTGTTTTTTTCTTTTTTTGCTAATGGCGGACTCATGCATGCGTCACGTGCGCTTCACTCACTCTTCGCGAATAAAAATATTCGCTCTATAATACATAGAGTGACAATATTCGCTCTATAAAATAGAGTATACATATTTATTCCATTTTGCAGAGTGATTTCTTCATTCTACAATAAAAAGTGGGAGAATTCACTCCTATGAGCGAAAAGTCACTCTAACTCGAGTGATTCGACCAGTCGTTCAATTTTTCGAGTGCATTTTCGCTCTAAGAAATTTAGAGAATAGGTGAGATTATATTTGAAAAGCAAATCAATTTAGATAAATCATTTTTACCTTGAAAAGAAGGATCATTAAGAGGTTTAGCTGCGTAAATTGACTTTCTTTTTTGCAAATTTATTACCGTATGCATTAATATACATACCTCAAACTTATTTATCGTATAAATTAACTTTCAAGCTATTGGTAATATTCACGAATAATCGCAGAGAGAAAAATTTGCTCGTCGATTAATTTAATAGAGGGGAATAGAAATAAAATATAGCGACTAAATATTATCAATTTTTAAAGAAGCGTGTGAATTTTTAAATTATTGACATATAATTGTATATGCTTACATCCCACATATATATGTGGCTATATTTATATTGAATTGGAATTACTTAATTAAAGTCCATTAATATCGATAATCTTCGCGACTCACAGTTTATACAGTTAAATAAATCATACTTATCTCAGGAAAAGAAACTATCAAGAGAGGATAAGCTGCGATAAATTTTAACTTTCTTTTTTTTTTTCGAGAATTTATTGCAACTTCTATCCGCGCGACTTCTTTATTTATTTATTATTATTTTTTTTTATTATTATTATTGCTCTGCCATGCATAATCCGGCAGTTATCGACGTAAACTTTACAAGTTGATCTATCGTATAAATTAACTTTCAGGCTGGTGGTAATGCGTATCACGGTGTCTACGAGCAATTGGAGCGAAATTCGTTTGCCGATCATCCGCGCGTATCTCGGCTGTAAGCATCGATCGTCGTCAAATCAATTCGCGCCGATCCTCCTCGCTCTTCGATCTTCGTCAGATCGCCATCGGAAGACGAAAAAAAAAGCCACAACCACCGGGACATCACCGAAAAGTTTCTCCGTGTCTCACCGATTCGATTCGCAATAGGAAGCGTCACAACGTATACGCACGTACGAAATACTCCCAGCGATATCCTTCACCATCTCCAGTACAGGGATATTTGTTGGAAACAGCGAACGATATCGTCGCCCCGCTTCCGGCCATTCGAACTTGAAACGATTTTCTTCTCGACGACGTATTCCCCCCCCCCCCCCCGCCTGCCGTCCTTCTTTCCCAATCCGGAAAATCGGCGGACACGTTCCGTTTACGATTGAATCGATGCGCCCCCTGATATTTCAATTCCGGTTCCTCGCATGATTTTCCCCACCCTTCTTCATCTCCCATTTACTTCCACCGCGCTCTCTTCCGAGGATCGGGAGCGTTAGGGCGAGGCGTCCCTCCGACGTTTAGCCGATTATAAATGCATAGAGCAATCCCGTGGAATCTCGACAATTACCGCGGATAGTTTCAAGCACGAGCGACTAAAAGCGACGAAATACTGCAAAATTACACCCGATGAAAAAAAATGAAAAAAAAAAAAAGACGCAGCAATCACTCATGCACTTTCTTTTCAACTGTCTAAAAATCGACTACACCGCGTTCGATTCGAAGAAACGCAAATTTCACAATAAATGAAAATCACACTGATAGAATAACGATGCGCATTGATCTTTATTTCATTATTATATCCCCCGATTGTGAGTCCTTTTTTTTTTTTTTTCGACGAGAGACAGAAATATCTCTCTAAACGTCAGGGGAAATAAAACCGATTTTGCGATTTTCTATCGATTTATATATTCGCAGTGATCCTGCGTAACCCGGAACGAAAAATTCAAATCGTAAACATTCGGCAGACCCACAACGAGAGAAATATAATATTCCGAACGTATAGATTTACTATCGGCGCTCGCTCCTATTATATTGGACGATCGCATAAATATCGCGCATATTTAGATGGATTTTTTTCCACGGATAGACTTGCCCATATAATTGCCGCGATCGCAAAGGACGATGCATAAAATTTTGATTAATCCTCATGACCGTGGTTTATTGGCCGAGCAGTATTTTTCCAGATGTTTTCCTTTTAATGCTCTCGCTCTATATAATTCTCTGTCACGTCTATATCATCGTTCCGTTTATTATCAAAATATTATGGACGGTGATAAATGAACGCCGCGTGACATTTCTATTCGTCGCATAATGACAAATGCACCGCATAAAATTTTACCCATCTCCAAACTTTAGTTAGCGCGCTAACTGAAAAAGTATTTGATATTTGCTTTATAATATTTTTCCAAATATTTAATTTAACTTTGTTATTTTCGCGCGATAAGTTTACGATGTTCTCCCTTGTACGTGCATTTAATTTTACATTATATCAGATATAAAAAGAATCGCTTTTATTTCAAACACGAGTGTAATGAATGGGACTGGCCTAATTATGAAGCTACGTAATGAGCGCCAAGTTTAACACGTGGCGTAATGTATTTTTGCGGGGATAAGCGTTAAGAGACACGTATACACGCAATAAGTTTTCCGTGTAGCAGTTGCGTGACTTCAACGTAATAACCATATACAAGCAATATCATGGTAATTACATTCTACTAGCGTGTCATAAAAGCAAAGCGCGACTCGATTTGTCCTTTAACGCTGATATCAAGTTCCATCATTCTTTTGCTGATTATCTTCAACAGCAGATGATTATCGTCGTAATATATTACACGTAATATCAAATCTACTTTTAATTTTCTAGTAATTTTCATCACGAGATTGTTACCAATGTTTACTAATGAAATTGCGCCTCGTTGCTTCTCTTAATGACTACGTTTTGTGTTAATGACTTGGATATTCTTACTACTGAGATTAAGCCATGTGATTGGCCTTTCAGTAGAAAAATTTATATGCATAATAGCTTTTTGAATCCTTGTTGCGAAAATAATCCGAGTCGAGAAGAGGCATCAACATCGATACCGGTTAGTGAGGATATATGTAATGGCTTTGCATATTATTACGTTCTTTTTAATGGGAGAGGAGAAGAGTATACGATATTTCTTTATGTTATTATTACATTCGCTTCATCCAATTTATGAGATTATTAATACGAGACGATATCACGAAAAGATTGCCATTATTACACTGAGAGATCCATTTTGTTGTATGAAATAAAATTTGTTTGAATCAACTAAATCTCTTGTTTGGATATGGGCAAGCAAATCCAATATAATTAATACAAGAAAATTTAGTTGGGAAATTTGGTAATACTAATATATAAATTTGGTTCAGTCAACAAAATTATTAATTGTATAAAAACAAATTTTTGATCGTTTTTTATTTTAATTTTGTTCACTGAATAATATTGGTGGGTTAGGTTAGTATTACCAAATTCTCCAACTGCAGTTACATCTGCTTTTGTTACATTAACGAAAGTTTATCCATATTCAACAAGAAATTTACTTGATAGTTGTCTCTTGTGATACGATAAGAAAAAGATATATAGATTATATTCTCCATCTTTTCAATTCTCTCGTCGTTAACGAGAGACTAATCAGTATTTCCCGGACAGATGAATCCGCCATGATTGAAGATGCACTGCATACCGCACATCACCCTACACTGCGTAACAATTGACCGCGCAGTGACACATGAATGCGCAAAATAGCTTATGATATTCAACTAAACGATTTAGTTCAAGTAACATTTAACTTTTTTCCAGTAACATAATTTTTATTAAATAATACCAAATTACAGTCAACAAAATGGTTCAACCAAATAATTTTGTTTTATTTAACAAAATGGGTCTCTCAGTGTATAAGACAATATGCTATATGTTATGTATATGTGTGTAGGTATAACGTCAGTTTACGTATGTGTGTATATATATATGTATATATAGTTTAAATAATCAGTTTAAATATATATATGTATAAGATAAGTCCGAGAGAAAAGAGAAATATATTTTTCCGATATTATTACGTCTGATTGAACAAACGAGTACATTCATCTCAATACGATAAATTTAATTTGAAAACCTTTCAATTTTTTTTCAGGATCGAATCGTGCAATTCTTCTAAGCGGTCATTATTACAACAGTTCGATTGACGTTGGAAAAAAAGGGCATCGTCATCATTGATGAACGAGCTCGAGGTAATAATGGCGCGCGAATCGACGTTTGTAAATCCTGCCTAAGGCCATAAGCCTGTATTCGCGCGACTGGTGTCTTTCGGGCGAACTTTAATATGCATTCTATCCTCTATTATTTCCGTTAGTCAATCTGCTAGCAGCAGATCTCCTCTCGAGGCAGCTTCCGAATAGAACGCGCTTGTCGTTAATTGGATCCTCCAGATCCGCGCTTTGATTAATTATGGTGAAACGTACGTAGCTCGTCTATCGATGGGATCGCGAAAGATGTGCTCTAGCGCGAATAGCACTTGTCGATATTACTTTTTATTCACGGCCCGTGATGCGATTCCGTTCTTTCACCCAATGCGCGTTTCCCTCTCTCTAATTGCGCATTTGCTTACTGTGGAATAAAGAAGCGATTTCTTCATCTTCGCTCATTCACGAGATCCCTCTCTTATCTTCACAACCTTCGCTTAAATATTTAACGACCAACTCGCTTTACGCATAATGCTCTACTTTTCATGTTTTTACTTTTCATGTCTTTTTAATGTCGGGTGGATTTTATCTAGAAACTTAAAATCCGGATTCATTCTCGAAGAATCTTTGCGATTCCATGTCTGCATATATACAGGGTGGGGCATTTATATCGAGACACTTAAATATCTAAAAAATAAAGCATGATAGAAAGAAATGTTTCAGACAAAAGTTGTTCGGTTCTAAGGGGGTTATAAGACGGTGCCATTAGTTTGATCTTGGGTGAAGGCGCTTCGGAGATTTCAACGTCAATCTTGTTTTATTTTCTTTACACCAATTGATGTCTCTCATTTTTTAAATTTAAAATATAAAGGTAACATTATTGCAAAATAAATAATTTTATGAGATATTTCATAGTTTATGTAAAATTATGTCGAATTAAAGTAATAAAATAAAGTATAAAATATCTCGTAAACTATTAAACTTTCGGCCATCATATCCCTATAACTTTTTCTGCAGAATATTGCAAGGAATCGATTTATGTAAAAAAATTGGCATGTTTCCATTTAAAAAAACAAGATTGACATTGAAATCTCCGAAGCGCCTCCACCCAAGATCAAACTAATGGCACCATCTTATGACCCCCTTAGAACCGAACAACTTTTGTCTGAAACATTTCTTTCTATCTTGCTTTATTTTTTAGATATTTAGATGTCTCGATAAAAATGCCCCCCACCCTGTATATAAGAATTATTTATATTTTATACAATAAAGTTATATTTTTGCTATTTAAAAAAATATAAATATAAAGTTTATATTTAAAAAATACATCCTAGTGATTATTTTTTTCGATTAAATAGATCTTGTACGTAAATAATCGCGTTTAATTTGCAGCCTTTGTAGCATGTATAGTATTAAGAGAAAAAGGATACGTTTGTGAGAACAATATTACACGTGAAAGTGGGAAGATGCTGGTAATGATGATGTTTCCAATGACGTCCGATTCGGTCGATCATAATGACGCTAAGCAGTCGTTACATTAATGAGATGTTCGAATGTTCGCTCATTCGGCCAGTTGGCCAATTACATTTCGTGTGAAGGGTCTTCAACGTAGACGGCCGACCAACCTACATCCATGGGCCCATAAATTTATTGGACGCTGATGGCTGCATGCGTAACAATCGGCTGACGTCAAATTACACGGCAGGTAATAATGAGGGGTTCAATAATGTCGGAAACAATGTGCATCAATATCGCGCTTTTCAACAATATTTCGATACTGAACTACCTAAAATGTTTTGATAAAATTAGGAAAAAGAGTCTTACTGTAGAGATATAGTTTTTATGTGCGTGAAACAATTTTTTAATAAACTATTCTTGAATCCAACTTTCGTAAGTATTATCAAAGATAGATGGAAATAGTGAATATAATGTTATTATTAGAGATAAACTTTCATAAATATATATCTTATCTAGACTCTAAATCTGGTCTCTTCAAACACAGAATTTTCTTACATTCTCTGCTTAAAGTGAAACTTAAAGTGAAACAATTACACGTTCATATCGTGAAGCAGAAAAGTAGAAAAGAAAAATGTACAGAGCTTCGAAAAGAAACGAAAAACTCGATTTTCTCGCACGCGACGATACTTTGACGACAGTTCAAAACTCTATAATGTCACCGTTACCTCTTCCATATACCATATACAGTGTGCGAACAGCAGCCGGCGGTCCTTGTACCGGCAGTGATACCGTCGACAATTCTATCCCGGTTAATGGCCATCGATGACGACGAGCAATTAAATTAGCGCGGATTACGAAACTCTCCGTAGTGTGCGCGAAACGTATAAGAGAGAGAGAGAGAGAGAGAGAGAGAGAGAGAGAGAGAGAGAGAGAGAAGAGATTTGCCGAGGGTAGAGAGGAGATGGATATAAATTTAGGGTAGGCATGGCTAAAACGGAACGATGTTTCAAACACATCTGTGCCGCGCGTGCGATCATCTCTTGTCTCTCTTTCTCCGTCGTTCTTTCTTGTCGTCTCTATCTATGTCCCACGCAATTTCTCCCGCTCTCTCCTATTTCCCCCACTTCTCTGCATTCTCTCTCTTGATCCATTCTATCTCTCCTTTTCTATCATTATCTCTGTCACTTTCTCCCTACCTCTTTCTCTGTCTATCCCCATTTCACCCCTTTCGCACACACGTTTATCCCCAACTGGCGAACACTCACCGTGCCAAACCCGAATCGACCTGACGCTCTCTGTAGCCGATTACAAATCTGACCAATTAGGCACACGCTGCGCTTGCCGGATCAGAATTGGCGAACGTTCCACGGGCGCCAATGTTGGCGCCTAAGCGCTGTACGCGTTCTCTCGTTCTCTCTCTCTCTCTCTCTCTCTCTCTCTTTGAAGATCGCTACATCCTGGTCCCAACGACCTCCATCCGTGCACCATCGCGCCGTGTTCGCCACTCCCTCTCGCCGTCCGGGAATTAATATCAAATGCGGCGTCTGCGAGACCCCGACTTTGATCGGGAAACGCGGCTAATTAACGTTCATCCAGTATCCTTCTCCTTATACCCGCACAATTTTCGGGTTCGTTAGGTCATACCCTTGCCTTTCAAGCAATTTTCAATTGCATTTCTTCTACGTCGTATTCTTCTTCTTTGTTTATAATAAAATACAAAATTGAATCAAGATAATCGGTTGTATGTAGTAAAAAGCAATATTTAAGTAATAATATTGTAAAAAGTAATACAAATTATATACACATTTTTTTTTAAATTTATATACAGGGTGGGGCATCTATATTGAGACACCTAACCCATACAGCACTAAAGCTTGCAACAACATTGCTGCAACATTGCAATATTGCATATTGTAGTTTAATGTTGCAGAAATATTACAAAGACATTATTTTACAATATAACTTTAGTAATATTACAGCAACATTCCAAAAATATTCCAAAGAAAGTATTCGATAATCGCTAGTTCATTCGTTTACCGCTATGCGGCGCATATTGCGCTATCTATTCCGCATTTAATTTTTAGTCACGATGATTATATCAAGTTTACAAAGAGCGACTAATGAGATTAAAGATATAATAACTATTTTTATTAGCTTAAATTGTATGATATAACCCCAACACAGGGGCCTCAGACATTGGACTAAGAATTCTTTTAATAGTTTCCATTCTTATATAAAATCAAAAATTTGATAATAATTTTTTAACATGCAAGATACTTCAGATTTTAATAAATAAATTTTGAGATTATATGAAGACAAGAGAGATGTGAAAAAATTTGTATGCGTAAATCCACCACAATCTTTTTGCATATCTGAATATTTCGGATACAGAGATTGTGAATTTACAAAATTGCAAATTGAGTTTTTTCTTACTTCTCTTAGATATTCTTTGTCGCTGAAGGAAGTCGAATGTGTACCGAAAAATTTACGATTTATGATTTTGTTATTATTATAATACAGAAAATCTATATATACACTAAATCCTGATTCTTATATACCTAATTTCTTATTATTTTTTTCATATGTTAAAGATATTATGTCGATAAATATACATAAAACATTATTGCATATATATTATATTGCTATGTTGCTGCAATATTATATTGCAATATTTCTGTAGGCGGACATTTTACTGTTGCTGCAATATCATAACAACGTTGCAACAATATTTCGTAATGTTTCTGCAATGTTGCAATCTTGCAGAAAAATGTTGCTGCAATGTTGTTGCAATCTTGCGGTGCTGTATGAAAAGTATCTAAAAAATAAAGCAAGATAGAAAGAAATGTTTCAGACAAAAGTTGTTCGATTCTAAGAGTATCATAAGATGGTGCCATTGGTTTGATCTTGGATGGAGGCATTTGGGAGATTTCAATGTCAATCTTGTTTTTTTAAATAGAAACATCCCAATTTTTTTACATAAATCGATTCCTTGCAATATTCTGGATAAAAAGTTATAGGAGTATGATGGCCAAAACTTTAATAGTTTACGAGATATTTTATACTTTACGCGACAAGCATTTATAATATGTTTTTTTTTTTCATATTTTCTGGTGTGGTACGACTCAATGAATGTATTGCCAATAATTCCTTATCAAACGTACACAATAATGTTATTACATAAGACCCCATTAGAACCGGACAACTTTTGTCTGAAACATTTCTTTCCATCTTGCTTTATTTCTTAGATATTTAGGTGTCTCGATATAAGTGCCTCACCCTGTATATTAATAATTTAATATAATGAGAAATCTCTTGTTATATAAAAAATTTATTATCTCGTGATAATCTGTTAAAAACTAATGTAGATACTGTTAATCAAAGAGTTATTTGTTCTTCGATAAAGGAGTGATTTGTGTTTCTCTCTTTGTTTTTAAATTGCAGGGATGATATATATGAAATATTTCTCTATTCTCACGCTATATCGATATCTTGAACCGCTTTTCAATATTTTGTCGGAGATGAGCGAGTCGTTGCCCGCGCTGTTTTCCCATGGTCGAAAATTCGAGTGCACGCGCACCACAGTCCGGCTATAATTTATTACTCGGTGTTTTGGACCAACGCAGTCGCGATCCATACAGGCTGCTCGCGTACGTGCATACTAGCGGTAGTTTTGCAAAAAAAGACAGAGAGGAAGAGAGAAAGAGAGAGAGAGAGAGAGAGAGAGAGAGAGAGAGAGAGAGAGAGAGAGAGAGAGAGAGAGAGAGAGAGAAAGGGAAGGGAAGCGAAAAGGCGAGACCGAGCGAAGCAAACGGAGCGCGAAATGAAAAAGAGGAACAGGGACAAAGGATGGGAGAGAAAATGCCAAAAAAGAGGAACGGCAGCACGGCCGTGTCGGTGTTTTATTGCCGGCGGATTTGTCGTATTGACCGACACTCGCGAGAGGATGAGAAGGAAAATCGAAAACGGGTGGGGCAAGAGTGACACTCATCGTCTACCACCGTTCGATAAAATCAGTTGAATGGGATGCTTTGAGTATATAATTTTCAAGCAGATAGAATTTACAATAATCTTTGCAAACATGTGATCGACGTCGGAATAAAAAATATCACGAGAATATATCAGAAATATTTGTAAAATATCATATACTCTCGAGTGCTGTTTCGTAGACTTTAACATGTACGTATCCGCAGTATCAACACGGACAGTCTTCTTAATTTATATTAGAGTTATGTCCCCCTCCCCCTCCCCCTCCCCCCCCCCGTTGACGCATTTAATCCAGAAATTTATAATCGCCGAGTAAAATGACGTAATTTCTCCCGGGGCAAGGGTAATGCTCCGGGAAAATTCCGATGCGGGTTATTTCGCGCGAAATAGCCTCAAGGATTTTGACGAGTATTCCACGAAGTTACAGAAACGCGTTGTAAGGAGACCTCGGTGAGATGGGATAGTTGTCGATGGACGACGAACGATGGAGGTACAAACGGACGCGTTGTAAAAATTACAAGCGTTTCCATCTACGAACGATATCATCAATCCACAAGTCTCAGGAATAAAAGGCGAAATGAGTCCCGCTGTGAATACGTACGTTTATTCACGGCTCATGTCTCCCAGTGGTCCCTCTTTTCTTCCTGCCTCTCATTCGCCTAAACCCCGAGTACGCTTTTTCCTTTCGGCGCGAGGGAGATTGAAACTGTGGATAGAGTTTCGTTGAATCTCACGAGAATCACGCACGCAGGGTGGAATTTGAGACACTTGAAGGCTCTTTACTCGAAAGTATGTACGGATTTCAATGCCATTAAACAAAACGCTCTAAAGCATTTACATCAGGATTGCTACGTAAATAAAATGCGAGAGTTTCTTGTTTAATAGTTTCTCAATGATCGGAACTGATACAAATAATTGATGATATACATTAAGAGAGTTGATGATAAAACAAAATTATTTGGTTGAACCATTTTGTTGAATGAACATGTAATTTGGTTTTATTTAATAAAAATTATGTTACTGGAAAGAAGTTAAATGTTACACTAACAAACTATTTTATTTGCATGGAGTTGTTTATCTGAATAAAATTTTATTGTTGCGATAACAAACTCATCCATCTCATCGCGTTCTAAATAATTGTGTTTGTTACTTGAACTAAATCGTTTAGTTGAATATCATAAGCTATTTTGCGCATTCATGTGTCACTGCGCGGTCAATTGTTACGCAGTGTAGGGTGATGTGCAGTATGCAGTGCATCTTCAATCATGGCGGATTCATCTGTCCGGGAAATACTGATTAGTCTCTCGTTAACGGAGAGAATTGAAAAGATGGAGAATATAATCTGTATATCTTTTTCTTATCGCATCACAAGAGACAACTATCAAGTAAATTTCTTGTTGAATATGAATAAACTTTGGTTGATGTAACAAAAGCAAATGTAATTGCAGTTGGAAAATTTGATAATACTAACACACAAATGTGATTCAGTGAACAAAATTAAAATAAAAAACAATCCAAAATTTGATTTTATCCAATTAATAATTTTGTTCACTGAACCAAATTTTCCAATTAAATTTTTTTGTTGTATTAATTAAAGGGGGTGATTACGATAACTGTGCCCCCCCTATTTGAAAGGTCGTTTCTGAAGACATTTTTGACGAGGAACACGGGAAAAATAGTAAAAAAAATTTCCGACCAATAGCTTTTGAGATATATCACTTTAAAGTATTGGACATGATAATAAAACTTTATAAAAACGGACCCAACGATGTTGACCTTGATATATTATATGTTGTCAAGATCATGATCCTGAGTAACTTTTCCTTAACTTAATCGGCGGTCTCTTATAATTTTTGAGATATTTAAAATTAAAGTTTAATTCGAAACGAAAATTTGGTTTGGGTTATGTAACGTAACCCAAATCAAATTTTAGTTTTAAATGGGTTAGGTTATATCTTTCGGAAGTGGAGCCCCCCCGTAGGGGGGGGCGGAACCCACTGCGTCCACGCATATACTTTACAATACGAAGCGAGGAAATTAAAATAAATAAAAAAATTAAACAAATTTTAACAAAGTGATCTTCACAACATATGTTAAAGTCAAGGTCATTGGGTCCGTTTTGTAACGTTTTATTATCATGTCCAATACTTCAAAGTGATACATCTCGAAAACTATTGGTTGGAAATTTTTTTTACTATTTTTCCCGTGTTCCTCGTGAAAAATGTCTTCAGAAACGACCTTTCAAATAGGGGGCCACAGTTATCGTAATCGTGCCAATTAAAGGATCAGTTTGCCTATATCCAAAGAGATTTAGTTGATTCAAACAAATTTTATTTCATTCAACAAAATAGGTCTCTCAGTGTGGCACACAATTTATCATAAAATAGTTAATATTTAACAGTACGAAATAATAGTTATAATATTCCCACATACCAGTCTAATTTTATAAAAGTAAAGTTTATGATCTCTGCAGTTAGTTATACATTCGCGAAAATCATACACAACTGCTAACGATTTCATTATAGGAAATATATGTGATTTATGTTAATTTAAATCCCTTAAAGGTATATCAAGTTTACAGTAACCAAAACTAGTCAAAAAAAAAAAAAAAAAAAAAAATTCCAAATATTTGCATCTGTGATTTCTTTATAATATTAATAGAATAATATTAGATATATTAATTTCTCTCTCAAAATCAAATCTAATAATTTATTAAAAAAATAGAATCAAATATATATTTGCGTGAGAAAGCTCTTCATTTGTGTATTACGTGTATGATCAGAAAAAAAAAAAGAAAAAAAAAATCTTGAAATCCGGTAGCTGCTTCAACGGCCAATCAAGACGTGTTGAAGTAGAATAGATAGAATTTTGGTCGTTCACTATCGCGGGAATGATCGGAGGGTGAAAGGAAACAAAGTTAGCGGAAAGCGGAACACGAGCGGGGATGAGAGGGGAGGAAAAGAGAGAACCCTTAACGCGATACCAAGTTCGACTTGAAAGGCTGACGTTTCCATCCTTTAGCGGGTACCGCACTTTAAACACCGACGAGAACCAACGACTCTCGGCTTCCATTCGCGTTATGATAGAAGCATTCGTCGAGGGGCGCGCTTCTCGAATGACGGGAGAACGTAAATCTCGCATCGATGGTACTCGGCCGTGCTCTTCCTAGTTACATGATAGTCTCTAACGTGCAGCCGTGCCGTAATGGGCTCTTTAACCTAAGTGTGTCAAGAACTATGGAGGCGGATCTAACATAATAAACTCGCCTCTCGATAGTACAACGCTTCTATCATTTAATGGAACGTGTAACTCCCGCGATATTTATTTCGATCGTCTCGCCGAGGGTTTACAGAATGGCGGAAAAAACATATCACATAGAAACACATTTTTTTTAGTGAATACATACCTTTAACAAAAAAATATTTTGCACTACATTGCGCGCGCACACACATACATGAAGAGTTTGATTTTCGCGGAGTGAAAATAAAGGTAGAAAAAATTCCTCTTAAATTCTGTGATAAATATTACGAACGGAAATATAACCATATTGCAATATTTCCTTTTTATTAAATTAAAAATATAATTGGAAAATCACAGATACATTTGTAAATTTTGGACTATAATAAAATTCGCGTACAACAAGTCGAACGCAAATAACGCAACACCCTATTTTAATATGGATTTATTTAGATTAATACAGATCGAGAGGAAGACGATAGAACAAAGTTAAAATTAATAAATAATTTTATTCAGATTTAATATATACAGATCGCAAGGAAAGAAAAAAAAAAAAAAAAGAATGACTATAACAAGGTTAAAAAAAAATAAATTTTGTTCTTTCGGCAACGTAGCTTCTTTTCAACAACGAATGTTGCTAAAGCGCGAAAAATTCTTCGATGTCTAGAGAAAACTCTTCACGTCCGCGCATAAAAAAGTCACTTTGCATTTTTACAATTCGTCGAAAAAAGGAATGGACGCGGGATTGCCAACGGCGAGATATAGTGTCGTTTTCAACACAGTCGAAGAGGACCTCCACCGTTTCGTCCTCCTCGCTCATAGTTTCGCGCACTTAAGGCACTCGTCTCCCGACGATTCAAATTTTAATTCAATTACGAGAACGACGAGGCTGCACCTTTTCTTACGTCTTCGTCAGTCCGTTCATTTCTTTTTCTCTCGGGACTCTCGTCGTCCCATCCACATCACCCTCGCCGAATCCCCGCAGCGAAATCTGAATTTAATTATGACCCTTCACGTAGCCATTTTAGCACCCACACCACTGTCCGTGGCCTATCTTTCTCTCGCATCATCGGACGTAAAGTCGTGCGGGCTCTCTCCATTTTGTTCGCCTCCCCCTCCCATTTCCCGATCAGAATAGGATCGCGCGAAATATTTTAAATTTTAAAAGGCATTTAATAAATCCCATTATAGTTCTTGATCTTTCAGTCCGTATCTCATCAAATGTATTACTGTATCGATGACTTATTAATTTTGCGTCTCCTTCGATCAAAGCTCATATAAGTAGCTTGAGATAAAGAAATTATATATACTTATATACATGTATATATAACCATAAGTATACAAGTATACATCCCGAGCGAGTATAATTAAAATAGTAAATATATTTCTCACATTACAAAAACATTTTCTTGTTAAAATATATTTTTACATATGTAATTCCGGGAGATTAATACATATTTTCACACGCTTTGTGTAAAAAAAAAAAAAAAAAAAAAAAAAAAAAAAAATTATTTTTAAGCGCAAGAATTTTTTTTAAATATATTTCGGGGAATCGTTATTGCGTAAGATATCATTGAAACTTAAAAAAGCGTGCTTGATATTTTGAAAAAAAAAAAAAAAAAAAAAGCACTCGACGTTCTCGCGAGTTTTGAGCATTTCCTTCGAAAAATCCAACGCGGGCGATCATTCTTTGCATCCTTGCCAAAGCATAGGGCTCCTTCTAATGGCGCATTCAATATTCGTAATAAAGAACTGTACCTACTTCGCAGTCTTCATTCATTCATCGCGAATCTCTTTGTCCGACCCTTGTTTTTCTTCGCTGAATGCGCGCGTACATACTTAGAATTCTCTTTCTTCATTGCTCCGCGAACCTGGTCTCTGTCTCTCTTTTCTCTCTCTCTCTCTCTCTCTCTTTTTTTTAATTTATCCATCCAGCCATTTTGCTTCGGTACCGATTCCCCTCGAGACCTCGTGGCTTCTACGATAATTAAACTAATACTAATTAAACGTACCGACGAACGTATATTAATGGTTTCTGTACCATTCGAGCTCGCCTCGCATCGCCGTTTGTGATATTGCGTTATGTATAAGCGCGAGTTTGGGTAGTTGCTAATTTTAATGCGACGCGGCCGCTGTCGAGCGACGGAGATTACATTTTCTCTCGCGTAATGTTTACACAATTTCCTTTCTCGTATTTTATTCGCCTAATATATTTTCCGCGCGCGTACACCGCACGCCTTATTAAACCCGTGAGCGAATTAATTTCGTACGAAGCTGGATTTAATAATTGAAAAAATAAAACGGTTGCCTGCTTAAAACTGCTTATCAGCAAACATATGTGTGTGTGTGATGTCTTGCATACTAAATATTGTAATTATTTGATAATTATGGGCAATATTTTGTAATTGTACATGTGTATGTGCGTGGATGGATGTGATAACTTTTTCTTTTATATAATTTTAACTACTCTAAATATATCCCAGACAGCACAAGGATGTCCTTAGGACGTCCAAAGGGCATCCAGGACATACATGTAGGATATCCTCAGGATATCCCATTGTAATCCTCAGATCTCCTCTGGATGTCCTGAGGAAGAGTAAATGATAGCCGTATATTAACCTCTGGAGAATCCAGGGAGATCCTGTGGAACATCCTAAGGATTTTTATAGGATATGTTAGGGATATTTTCCGTATGTTTCAAACAGCAAATTTTAAAATTTAATTATAAATTAAAATCATGTTTTGTTATTTACTGCCAATATTAAAAATCTAATATTAAAAATAGTTCACCGTTCTTTAATATTTGAGGCTTTCGTGCTGTACATGAATATTTTAGGTTTGGCTCCCGGGTTTGAGTTGTGTAATATTTTCTAAACAATCTAATATCTGAATTTCTTATGTTGGGATTGCATCAGAAATTGAACTGATAGAAAATAATTACATTTGTAATTTCCCGTCAGTTTCTCTTTGCAAGCTTTATATAATTCTCATGACCAAATCTCAAATACGAGTTCGCGTGTCGCATAGCGGTAAACAAACGAACTAGCAGTTGAATACTATTGTTTGTAAAGTTTTTGGAATGTTGCGAACAGTAACATTTCTCATGAAATATTAAATAAATAATAATTTTGGATATATGAAAATGTGCGCATCAAATTCAATTATTAATATTAAACGAAATTAATGTTAACAATTAATTGCACATGTATATGTCCTTTGGAAATCCAAAAGACATCCAATATAATAGACAGGGCAGATATATCCTACAGACATCCAGGGGTTACCCACTGGACATTTATAGGACATTAATACTTATTATAATACTTAAGATTTCTAAATTATATTAAATAGCCGACACAACTAAAAATAATTATGTATGCATATTAAATTTTTATAAATATATTTATAATAATATCTTAAAATATTCTACAAATGTCCTGAACCGTCCTGGACATATTCAGGATGATCCTGAGGATGTTTTGTGCTGTCTGGGATATTTTTTAATGTATATTTAATTATAAATATTTAATCATTTTCTTTAAATATTTGCGTTATATAATATAATACAATATTGTATATTTTAATACAATTTGAATATACGTACAATATTTAAAAATTACGCATTTAATCTTCTACTTTAGTACCAGAAATATGCCAAATTTAATATTATGTCGGGATCTTTCAGATGGCAGGAATCCGAATGAAAGGCATAAAAATCTAAATCAGTCCTTCTATACGACCTGGTATTTAACATGGTAGTAGAACGGGGTATTCTAATTAAACGGTACATGTCTGACCTCCGAATGGAATGCCAAGACCGGCATCGATTACCCAGCCAATTTGCGATGGGACTCGCAGCTTCTCTGTCCCCCTTCGAGTCAGTTTCCGTGAATCTCTACGAGGAAATGCTACGAATGCGGCTATATCTCGCGCTTAAAGTCGAAGAATGCGATGAGAATTAAGTCGAGAAACGATGAACTGGTAGAAATCCTGGCAAAAAGAAAAAACTTTATTTGTAAGTAATCTTTATTAATTAGAAGCCCTAGAAACAACGAAATAACGAAACAAAGAAAATAAAGAAAATAAAGAAAACATTTATTATTATATATCCATACAGCACAGAACATTGCAATTACATTGCAGTAGTATTACAATCTTGCAAGTTGCAATGTAATGTTGTTGAGACATTATTGGAACATACCATATAATTGTAATATTTCATGAGGATGTCACAGCAAACATTTCAAAAGCATTACAAAAAAACAGTTTTCGGTAATCGTTAGTTCGTTCGTTTACCGCTACGCGGCGCGCGTTGCGTTATCTATACCGCATTTAAGTTTCAGTCACGATGATTACATAAAGCTTGCAAAGAGCGGCTAATAAAATTAAAGATACAACTATCTTTATCAGTTTAATTTATCCGATACAATCCCAACACAGGGAATTCAGATATTGAACTGATTGTTCAGTATTCGGATACATAAATGTCCGAAAAAGTTAAAATTATTCGTAAATTGTCTACATAAGATGTAAAATAGAGTCTAATATCTGTATAAGTAAAATTTTAACTTTTATGAAAATTAAATTATTTAATCATTACCATTTTCTCAAACTTGTAAATTATTTATAAAATAGCCATGTTAACTAGATAACAGGAAATTGTTAAATAGTTTCCATTCCTATATAAAACCAAAAATTTGATAATAATTTTTTAATATGTACGATATATTTCAGATTTTAATAGATAAACTTCGAGAATATATAAAGACATCCAAGAGAGAAAAAACTCGTAATTGCGTAAATTTACAATCTTTTTTTTTATTTCTCTTGGATGTCTTTATATATTCTCAAAGTTTATTTATCAAATTTGAAGCGTTCCGCATATTTGTAGCAACGCATTTCAATATTACAAATACATTGCGCCGTAACATTACTGTAATCTTACATTGTAATATTTCTAAGGGCGAACATTTCAACGTTGTCGCAGAATTGCAGTAACATTGCAGAAACATTTCGTGACTTCCATGCAATATTACAATGTTTCAATGCAAGGTTTATGCAACGTTTCTGCAATCTTTCGGTGCTGTTTTATCATTAAGGTATTATCATTAAGGAGAGATAAAAAAGATATTACAGAGATTTTAGAAAAATACTGCACAATTTCTTAAAAAATTCTCATTTCTCTTTCTCATTAATTAAAAAAAAAAAAATTCTTATTTCATTAGTTTTTCAATTTTCGATTTCGTTGGAATGAGTTTCATCGCGTTTGCCAGGTTAAAAAAAAATACTTTGAAAGTTGAAAGCAATGAAAAAGGTTATGAAATTCTACTCGACGTCTAAGATCGCGACATCGTAAGTTTCCGCAAAATCTTGGGACGGAAATGAAAAAGCAAAGCACCGCTCGCAAGGGAAACCAGTTCGTATCTGCAAAGCCGCAGCGTATCCGCCACGCGTTTTCGCAGGCGGACTCGAGATAGGATTAAGTAGCGACGCGTGCTTCCTGACAGCTCCATGCTCAGGCCCTTAATTCGCTCCTCGAGGGAACGTGACTCGGGGATAAATTTGAATTTGCGCAAACTGTACTTACCCTTCACGAAGAGACTCGAGGAAGAGGGAGAAGAGTCAGGGTTAGTAGCTATGTTCGCAATTCGACGGTGAGTAGACGAAGAGAGAGAGAGAGGGGGAGAGAGAGAGAGAGAGCCAAGACGATGGCTTTAATAGCCAGTACAATGAAGACCAGGCGGGCAGAGGGTTGGGGGAACGGGGAAAGGGTGATCTTCGAGTCTTTTACGTCGCACTTGACGAAACAATAGTCGAACGACCGAGCCGGATGGAACGATAGACCGGCGTGTTGTCGAACGGAGAAGAAGGCGAGTCGAGGAGGGAGATGACGGGGGAGATGAAAACGGAGAGTTGTATTCTCGGTAGACGACTACGGTGACGACGGCGACAACGCGCAATCCGTAGCCCCGGGTCGGGTTTTAACGACGTGCTCGGACACAGTCGTTGTATCCCTCCACCTTGATTTGCACCGAGTTGCCGCTCTGCCGCATGCAAAACCTCGTACATCCCCCTTAACCCCGCCGATCCTCTCGTCCTCGTTGATCCATTGGAGGTCGTTTCGCTCTCGTGCACGCCCGAAGCGTAGTAAACGAGAGAGAACGGCTTCGCTTCGCCGATACTATTATACTAAATTCTCCCTACACTCCGCGACCCCGCGCGCTAAACGTTCTCTCTGGCAACGAAACAAATCCCCCTCCGAGGTGAATGAGCTCGAACAAATAGCTGTGCCAATGAACGAGTCGTTAAGAAATATTGCCGGAATGATTTAAGAGTCTCTTGTTAAATAAAAATAGTTTGTATCGTTATACTTTTTAATCATATTATTAAATTAAAGTGCAAAACACGAATATGAACTCTATCTATCTCGATTCAGACTAAATTTGAATAATCGATTAAATTATAAATTATATTATTATAACAATGACAATAAACGATTGATGAATAATGATGAATGATGAGATGATGCATTATTATATGTATAAAAAGCATGTTCGAGAAGGGAAAATTATTCATAATAAATACTTTCGTGTAACTTTATTCGCGAATTATGCAATCGATATTAGTTATATATCGATAACTTCCTTCAGATCCGCTCTCTTTCTCTTTCTCTTTCTTCATCCGTCCGTTTTCATCGCTCCCTTTCTCTCTCTCTCTCTCTCTCTCTCTCTCTCTCTCTCTCTCTCTCTTGTACTCCCACATCGTATCTTTTATGATTCGAGCCTGTTTTGCCAGCTCCGTCGCTTAACATGAAAACTTTCGGCCGTCTCATCCCATCGCAACTGCGTCCGCCGGAGCTTTATTGCACGTGACGTTACACCATCGACAACGATGACAGTCTTCTATTGCGTGGGCGTTTCCACATACACGACAGCAGATAAGTGCTTGCGCCAGTCGGTGATCAACACGATGCGAAACACGTCGCGAAAAGTCCTTCGGACCATAAAACGCATAGTCGGATAATTAAACATCGCGATCGATCACGCGTTCTCTCTTCGACGAAACAGCAAGAACATCCTTTCAAATATCCCTAAAAAGTATAGATAAGCGAAATATGCGACATTTAAGCGTAAGAAAAAACAGTTTCGAATAAATCGAGAGACAAGAAACTACGATAAAAAATATAATTACGAAGATATAGGCGCAACACGAGAGAAGAGCGAGCGGTGTTAATAGCAGCGGGAATAAAGTGTAGTAAAAATTCATTTGCATATTAGAGGGAAGATATGAAAAATATAGAAAGCGTGAAAAATGTTCTTGACGTTTTTCCGAGCGTAGCGAGAGAGAGTGCGTAAAAAGCTTTAAAAAAAAAGAAGAAGAAGAAGAAGAAGAAGAAGAAGAAGAAAGAAACAAACAAACAAAATTAAATGAATTTCGTAATAAATTACGGCAAGAGATAGACAGCTAATTAATTAAAGTGGCGATTCGCAGACGCGCCCGTTGCAAAATGGCGTTTGTGTCCTAAGCACGAAATATTGTATATAATGCACGACAGTCGTAAATAGATAGGCTTCCCGGTTTCGCAGATAATTTATGCACGCGCGCGTGCATTGTACACGTGGTGTACAATACACCGATGAAGGTTTCGCGCGTGCTACGGCCACAGAATGCGAATGCTACCCCCCCCCCCTCCCCTCTTGTCCTTTGTGACACCTGCGTCTCATCTTTCGTCCACCATCTCCGTATATATTGTAATGTAGATTTATCACGACAAATAAAGAATTGCTATTTGTAATTGGAAATTCTGAGAAGAGTGTTTAATTGCTTCTTGAGAAAATTTGATGTAAGCTAATGATTTTGTTATATTATTGATTGCTTTAAAGAAATTATAAATAGCAGAGCACGTTTATACAATAGAAAAATCGATCTATAACGTCAAATAGACATTTTACTTATTGAAAGTGTTATCTCTTTGTTTTTTATATTACTAATAATTAATTTTGAATATTGCCTTATACTCTCTTCGGATCCATTAAAAAAAAATTTTAAATATATATAGTTTACGTAAAAATAAAATCTTTAAACCATTCATTCTCTTATATCACCGAGTTTTTAATTTTTAAATTTTATTATCTTGCAAACGTCTATCATTTCTGACGTACGTCTATAAGATTGCTAGTAGAATCAAATATATTATATAATAAAGCGGTACACTACAAATAGAGATTAGTTACAGTTATATATAGGGTGTAACAGAGCGCAAGTATCAGCAGTTTTTTTAGGAAATAACGCATTTTCGTGAAAAATGTTTCATGCAAAAGTTGTAGAGCTCTAAGTGGCGCATTATATAATAATATTAGTATGACCTTGAATAGCACTGTCAAGGTCATATAAAAATCATTTTAAATTTTTCGAATGGAACTCCCTATTTTTCATTACATATTCTTGTAGCTTACCTCGAGAGCTTTCCAAAACGTTATAATAAAGTATTTTTTCATTAAGTACTTTTTGAGTTATTTTATATTTTTGTCTGACATATTTTGATATAAAAAATAAAATGTTTCGTAAAATATTCAGTTTTCGATAATCTTACCGTAATACTTTTATGTACAGAATAATGAGACAAATCAAATAATGCAAAAAAAAAAGAAAAAGAATTGAAAAAAATACATTGTAAATAATTTTCTTAAAAACAATTATTTTTTTTATACTAATTGATTTGTCTCATTATTCTGTACATAAAAGTATTACGGTAAGGTTATCAAAAACTAAATATTTTACGAGATATTTAATTTTTTATATCAAAATATGACAGAAAAAGTACTTAATGAAAAAATACTTTATTACAGTGTTTTGGAAAGCTCTCGAGGTAAGCTATAAGAATATGTAATGAAAAATAGGGGGTTCTATTTAAAAAATTCAAGGTGATTTTTATATGACCTTGACGGTACTATTCAAGGTCATACTAATATTATTATATTGTATAATGCGCCACTTAGAGCTCTACAACTTTTGCATGAAACATTTTTCACAAAAATGCGTCGTTTCCTCAAAAAACTGCTGATACGGGCGCTCTGTTACACCCGGTAGAATCTAGAAAATGATAGCTAATCAGAGATAACGAGCAGCTGCAATTGCTATTGGCGTAATAGATCCTAAGGCTATTTGTAGCAAGAAAATTACCACTATCTCTTACCAAGTAACGTTCTCTACATCGTATAAAGTATCTCTCCAGCAAATAGTTAAATCCTGTATAGTATTGGGAAATGTTACAGTTTCGCGCGGTCAGCTCCGTGTCTACGAGTGCGTATTGCCTTCCGTTCTTCGTGACGACTATACTTATCTATCTATCTATCTATCTATCTGCTAACCCTCTCAATCAGCTCGCAGGAGTGAGTAGATCCCAGAGAAAGAGGGTAAAGGGGTCACGTAATATAGAATCTATCATGTGAATAGAAGAAGGAAATCTACTAAACTGTTAGATGATATAAATTTTTTTTTTAACATTATCACTACATTTCCTTCAATGTCTGCAAATTAAAAATAATAATGAACAAAAAGACAATTTTTATAATACGAATATAATCGTAAATAAATCTATTTATAATAATAAAAAATAATCTCTTATTCTATTCTCTTATCATCTAATAATATTCCTCAAGCACTATCCCCGGTAAATAGCTAAATCACGTCCGCTATTTGAAATTGCTATCTCATCGTGCGTGTGCGGGAGTGCGTCCTCTCTTTTCTCTCCATTCTAGCACCTGTACCACCATCTACCTACCTACCACTCACCAACACCCCCTCACCTCGACGGAAGCCAGCGCTCGTACGAGAGAGACACCATGAAGAGGGGCAAACACCCCGCGCAACTACCACCGACCGAGAGGAAAGGGATGTGGAGAGGGTGGCACGCATGCGCCCCTGACACTCGCGGGGGGTTACCCGGCGCGATCAGTCGTGGCCGGCGGTGCCGGAGGCCAAAGACTCTCGTCGCGAGGGTAGTAGACGTGTGCGTCGCGTTTTCCGCCGGACCTCTCCCGCTCTCGGGTCTACTTATCTGTGCCCTTCTTACCCCTTTTCCCTTTTTCCATCGGCTTCCGCGTCCTCGCCGTCGCATCCTCCGCGTACATATCGCCGCGCGATATCTAAACGCCGCCGGCTTTTAGACTGGCCGCGTGCCGCGTATGCACCGCGTGCACTCGCAGCAGCATCGCCGTCGACACCGCGACGACACGCTGCTGCTGCTCGTCCTCGTCGTCGGCCACCATCGCCACCACGTCCTTGCGCCGTGCGTCGTGCACGTCGCCGACGACGACGACGGCGGCGACGACACCGCGACAGATCAGGGTGAGCATCAGGGTGACGCTCAAGAGTGACGTTCATCGTCGTCCTCTACGGGAAACTAGGCGCCGAATTCGGCCGAGCGTAATATTCGACCACAGGATCGAAGGATGCTGGCCCGCTGCCTAATCTTCGCAGGTAAATCCATTTCTCTAATGCGTCTTTCTTTTTAACACAATCCTCCGATTACGAATCGAGCTTCTCGGCAGTGAAAATAGAAACATTCGCGTAAAAACGATCTGTCTTTTTTAAACTAATAATCGTATCATCAGTTTTAAATTATTTACACTCTTTTTTGGACTGTAATGTTCTTTACACAGGCAGCAAATGTAAGTTTAGTAAAAATTGATATTACTGGCGCTCGCAGGAAGCAGTAAATGTAAACCGCACTTTTCAATTTTCTCATTTTCATGTAGAATATCAAGGTTTATAATATATACTAGATCGCATATATATATATATATATATTGGATTTTGTCGTTTTTATGAGATTTTATCTTACGATAAAAAGGAAAAGGAAATCTCACAAAAAAGAGGATTTTTGCTTATCTTTCTGCTCCGATATAGTTAAAAATGTTTGATACTGCTCCATCATTATCCCGACGATTATCTGCCGATTTTTGATTAAATCTTTGCTGAGAGGGATGTGAGTTTTTTTTTTTTTCAGGGAAATTCATATTTATTTAGGGGGCGAAGGATAGTCGTCGTTGAACATATATTTCACGATGAAAATTTTATATAGGAATTGGAGAAACGCTCCTGTGCCGTCGCGACAAGATGTCGCATCATTATATTAAAAAAGGGGAAACCCCTTGCCAGATTATTGTACTTTTGATACTACAACAAAAACATCAAGATTTTATCTTTAATATCAATTAAATTTTCTCTTTAAATTTACATAAAAAATTAACGATTTTTTCATACATGTAACCCCTGAACAGTATGTTAATCGCATCCAAAATTTTAAACACTTGAGCTTGGGATTTTGCATCTTGAGTACGATAATTGAATTCTACATTTGACATCGACAGAAAAGCAACTCGAAACGCTCACAATAATTTCTATCTCGTATTTGTCCTTTGCCATTGTTACCACATAGTATACGGAATAAAATCTGTCCCAGATGGAAAAACTGTATTATAAAAACTCGCTCCTCTCCTATTCTCCACATAATCTGGACTGTGACTGTAATTGAAGCGATCGAAGTGTATCGCGGCGCGTAAATTTGTTCGTGCGAAAGTTTTGCGTCGCGTCGCGAAACGTCCGTGCTATCGTGACGCCGGTTACTGCACGTCCATACCATTTTCCCGTGGAAACAATTTCAGTACAGCTGTCCAACTTCCTGCGCGTGTAAACGCCCGTGTGACACATCGTGCGCGCGTGTTCTCTCGCGTTCACAGCGCGCGCGGCGCGGTGTGTTTCGTAAAGTTTCGCTGGGAATGAGATAGAGCGATCGTGCGAGCCGTGAGTGTGAGCGCGCGAACACGTGACACTCGCGGAAATCTAATTCGCGAAACTGCACGGTAACGAATCCTCGTTCTGCGATTGAAAGGAAACCGAGTGGATGCACTCGAACGAGAGTTTTATGCGGTATCTACTAGGGTTGGGAACGTTACTCTATAAAAGTAACGCGTTACCGTTACCGTTATTTTTTGTAAAAAGTAACTCGTTACCGTTACTCGTTACTAATTTTAAAAAGTAACGCGTTACCGTTACCGTTACTTGGAAAGTAACGATTCGTTACTTTTTCGTTATGTTTTTGTTTTTCGTAATGCTAAAAAATAAGCTATTAGATTATAAAATTATTTAATAATCAATATTATGTAATAATCTAAGTTACAATTAAAAACTCTAAATTAGTCTGTATATAGGACACACACACACACACACACACACACACACACACACACACACAAGCGTTTTTTATATTAAACTTATTTAATGATTCTAATTTTTTATGTTAATATCTTTAGTTTTTAATACACTTATCTTTATAGGAATTTAAATTGTAATTTACAAATTCCAATTTTTTCGAAAATTTTTATCAAACATTGTTTTTAAATATAGATAAGAGAAATATTGATATTATTAAGTGTATTCCAATATTCACTGCCAGTATTGTAAAATCTATAATTTACATTACTATAGATTTTCAGTACTGGCAGTGACTATCAGAATGCAGCCTATGATAGAAGACTACGAAATATTTTTCAAAAAATATATCTCTCTATTGAATAGATATAAGATAATAAAGAACTAAAAAATAACGATAAAAGTAACGGCTAATTCGTTACCGTTACTCTAAAAATGTAACGACGTTACCGTTACAAACAGAAAAAAGTAACGATCGTTACCGAAAAAAAGTAAATGTAACGGTAACGACGTTACAAGTAACGCGTTACCTCCCAACCCTGGTATCTACGATGTACGAGATGATAATCGCGCAAATATGCGATATTTGAAACAGAAAAACGATATTACAGGGAAAAAATTTTATTTGGGAAAAAAAATCAATACGACATTTTTCAAATCAACATTTTTTTTTTCTCTAAATTGACTCTTCTACACGATTGGATCTCGATTTTTTCAAATGGAACTGTGTATATATTATGTATAGAAAAATTACAGGAAAATAAAAAAAAATTACAATCTCTTTTTAAAGCCAACAATAAGCGAATGAAAAACAAGCAACGGGTATAAAAATAATAAAGTGAAAAATAAAATTTCTGTTTTCGAACATAGCCATTGGGTTTCTCCGTTTGTTGAAAAACATATATATTTGTGAAAATAGCTGGATGTGGAAGTAATTTCCCAATATCCATTTATCATTATTTATACATGGCTTACGCATTAAAATAATATTTGCTTCATAGCATTACCATACAATGAAACTCTGCTTTGTTTAATATTGCATGATAAGAGAAAAGAGAGATATGGAAAAGAGAAACATATTTTTCAATTGAAATCGTGATATCGATCGTTATTATTAATTAATTATATCTTAATTATCTCTTTGGACGACGATATTGGAGATCTCTTTTAGCGAGCTTACTCTCGAAGCGTAATTATTTAAGCCAACAAATGAAAAATCGCGCTACCATGAGAGTGCATAAAAAGCTTCAATCTCTGTGATTCTATTTATCTCACATAAGAACGATAATTAATCGCGAAAGTCAACTGTATCTTCCGTCTCCTCAATAACTTCATGATACATAAAGACAAACTCGAGACGCGTATCTTCTTTCTTCTTCTCTGATATGGCTGGGAGACTTTCCGAAAGGAATTGTCTATACACCATTAACTAGGTATAGGTATTAGATAGGTTAATATATATAGATAAACTAATATAGGTATTTGATAGGATAATATATGATAAACCAATATAGGCATTATATAGGATAATGTGTGAAAACCTCTTTTTGAGTCATATGGGAGGATGGGACCCGAGCGGAATCGAACCTGGAATCTTTCGATTACCAGCCTGCGACTCTACGCCCGGCGCCACGCATCGCCCCCAAGATCGAGACGTGTATGAGGAACAACCATAGATACAGTATATCTAGACCGAGTGTTGAGGAGTGGGAGCCGAGGTGCACGTAGAAAAGGACATACTCTGTTTCGTGCCCCTTGCGTTCTCTCTCGCTCGCACGTAGAATGACGAAAGAAAGCGCTATGCTCTGTGCGAGCGAGAGAGAACGCAAGGGGCACGAAACAGAGTATGTTCTTTTCTACGTGCATCTTTACCCCCATTTCTCAAATAAAGGCAAACGCTCGGTCTAGATAAACTATGTCTATGGGAACAACTATCAATTACAAACTTCTCGACTTTCCGCTATGCGTTCTGATGGTGGCAGCGAATGCAATCATCTTTTAGACAATCGAAGATCCGAGAGAAAAGAAGAGGGAAAGAAAAGAGTCGATAACGATCGCGATGCATCTTAAGATTCCTCTCGTTAATGTTCCTGCTTTCTTCCACTCCCGCGCAGGAAGCTTTCCGTAGTTTCCTGAAGGAGCTTGCCATCGTTGTCGTCGTCGCCGTTGCCGTTGCTGCCCTACCCCCTCGTTCCGCACTAATTGCGGACAATCCCGGACTTGAAGTCTCTCGAATCCGGGAAAGCCTTTAATCTCGACGGCCGTGCCTTAACGATGTCGCCCGTGTTTCGTAGAACGACGTTCTGAAATTTAAGCGCTCAAGCAAGCGGAAGAGCCACCCTTAATAAGGCTTCTCTCCTTTTACCAAGTAATATTCTTACTTTTTCTTTATCCTTCTCGTTCTTGCTCTCCTCGCACTCTCTAGGATGAACGGTATTAATGAAATATTTTTAATGATTAAGTATCTTTTTAAAGTGACTTTTTGTTAGCCAGCATAAAAATATAATATGTAAAATTTAAAATAAGATACACCGGCTGATTAGCTACTCTTTATGGACATTTCTCTTTAGAAATACGTGTAACAATGCATTGTCTAATTATATAGCATATAAAAAGTTTAATCACATTGCGGCAAAAGCCTGGATGAACGAGTCAGCAAATTGCAATTAAGAACATAGAAACTACCTGATGAAAGATGCTGAAATGCAGAAAATGAAATTGAGGAATTTGAAAGTTTAGGTAGACATAAGACGTAAACATCAATCCTTAAGAAATCATCCGAGTGTAATGAGATGCATGTAATAACATTTTAACAATAAATCAGAAATTTGAAAAGTTCTCTCAATAAAAAAATATTCATTATTACTCATAGAAACACATTAATCATAAAAAATTTAACGAAAAAATTACTCTTATTGTGCGAAATTTTCAATTAATATTCTTTTCATTTTTGAATCTAATAAAAAATTTCTTAGTTCTTTTTTTTTTAATTCTATAGATAGATCTGATTGATTAAATATATCCAGTAATTGCTAACTATTTTCTAGTGCAACCATGCAGGTCCTATTATAATAGGAAGGTTCAGTTACTACGATTACGTCGATACAATTGGTTACCTTTGTGCAGGCTACATTCCTGCCGCTTTAACTGTGCTTTTAACCTGTATCGTACGGTAGGTCGCACTTTTCGGTGCTGCAATAAATGCGCGATATTCGCTTCCGAGGGATGTATTCAAAGTGCGGTCGCTGCAACGCGCGGGCGGATATACGTGCCGAGTGACGAAACCTGCTAATTATTTCTCACTCGGAAACGCCGGAAAGGCATGTCGGCGACAGCGCGCGGATTTTCCAGTGCACCGCCGTCCGGCCAAAGCTGATATTTTTCTACATTCATTCCAAGCCCTTCCATTAAACCTCTGCGCTCCGTAAAATTGTTTGAGAAAAAGTAATTTATTTTTATGGAATGTGAAACGTAATAGAGTACATCCGAAAGAGAAAAAAATACCGGGGACTTGCAAGTGTGCAAGTGTTATACGCTGCAATTTAATGCACAATCACTATCAAGATAGGTTATGTATGATACAACAGGGTTGGGAACGTTACTCTATAAAAGTAACGCGTTATCATTACCGTTATTTTTTGTAAAAAGTAACTCGTTACTGATTTTAGAAAGTAACGCGTTACCGTTACCGTTACATAGAAAGTAACGATTCGTTACTTTTTCGTTATGTTTTTGTTTTTTGTAATGCTAAAAAATAAGCTATTAGATTATAAAATTATTTAATAATCAATATTAAATGTAATAATCTAAGTTACAATTAAAAACTCTAAATTAGTCTGTATATAGCACACACACACACACACACACACACAAGCGTTTTTTATATTAAACTTATTTAATGATTCTAATTTTTTATGTTAATATCTTTACTTTTTAATACACTTATCTTTATAGGAATTTAAATTGTAATTTACAAATTCCAATTTTTTCGAAAATTTTTATCAAACATTGTTTTTAAACATTGATAAGAGAAATATTGATATTATTAAGTATATTCCAATATTCACTGCCAGTATTGTAAAATCTATAATTTACATTACTATAAATTTTCAGTACTGGCAGTGACTATCAGAATGCAGCCTATGATAGAAGACTACAAAATATTTTTCAAAAAATACATCTATCTATTGAATAGATATAAGATAACAAAGAACCAAAAAGTAACGATAAAAGTAACGGCTAATTCGTTACCGTTACTGTAAAAATGTAACGACGTTACCGTTACCGTTACAGAAAAGAAAAAAGTAACGATCGTTACCGAAAAAAAAATAATTGTAACGGTAACGACGTTACAAGTAACGCGTTGCTTCCCAACCCTGGATATAAGCATACAATAGTTTCTCTGTTATAATTTCGTGTCAAATAAATAATTTTATCTGCCTCTTCTCTGGAGTAAAATAGTTCATTGTTAATAAAACATTGTTAATAAAAATCCGTTACAGAGAGAGAGAGAGAGAGAGAGAGAGAGAGAGAGAGAGAGAGAGAGAGAAATTAAGTATATATATAATGATTGAAAACTGATACGTAAAAAGTTAATTTTCATTGATTTTTATTCCGCTCGACGAAAATGACCCGCGGATCCGGCCTTATCTAACAACGACCGACTCGAAAGAATTACGGGGCTTTTCCACGTTCCCCGATTAGATGGATAATGCGAGGCGACGTGACAAGCCTACACATCCCGACGGGCTCGAATCCCGGCACCGAGCTGAATAATTTATTCGTTATGAATATAAACTCGAAGGAAACTGATTCGTATTGCCGTGAGACTGACGCTGTAGGAGTTTAGGTCGAAGCACTAAGCGATAAAGGATGAGGGGAAGAAAGGGTTGCTAACTATGAGCCCTTCGATTCCTTCACGAGTTACGATATTCATCCTACGTGTTTCTCCTCTTTCTGTTTCTCTCTCTCTCTCTCTCTCTCTCTTTTTCTTTCTCCTCCTTGTTTCATCACCCTCTCGTCTCTCTTATCCCTCTACTTTACTAAGTTCCCAACATTTATCTCCGCTTCCGAGGGAGAGGATCGCGCGAAGATTTCAATCACTTCGCTGTCGTTTACATTCCGCGATCTCGCACGCATTATTGGAATACCAGAAGCGTGAAGAAGCGCTTTAGTGACCGATATAGGCGAACGATATATATACGTGATGGATGTATATACGATTCCTTTGTAATCTGTCGATCACAGGTATCTTGTGTAAGAATGCTCAGATAAAAAAGGTGGACAAGAAAAAAAATACCACAATTTTTTATCTAATATTTTTTAAATAACGACATTATATATTCGATGCTTTTCTCCAACGATATCGATACGTCTTACAATATCAGTTATTATTACATAGGTTAGCATAATTTTATATTTTTTTTTGCGATCTGGAAAAAACGAGTAGTTTCCTATAGTTTTTTATGCGTTGAATCCAAATCCGTAAAGCAAAATAGTCCATCGCGTCAGATTTTTCGAGAAAAATTCGGAGTTAAGAAACCTTCCAAAAACGCATTTTTTACCATTTTTGAAAATTTATAGCTGACGAAACCGGTGTGCAAAAGACTTCAAACAGGGTTTAAATAAAAGCTTGAATATTATATTTTAATATAAAAATAGCGATTTTTACCTCAGTAGAATAATTGCTCCATACAATCCGATTGCAAACAGTAAAAATTATAATCATAGATTTAATACACGAGATTAAAATTTAATGTTTAATCGCATTAAAAACGTTTTTCTGTTCACTTGTTAAAAAAATTATTGTTTAAACAATTTTAAAAAAATAACATTTTTTTTTATGAATATAATAAAATATGATGACTGCATGGGGGGCAATCGTTCTACTTGACACAATGCGACCTAAAAGCAAAGCGCATCTGAGGTTTGATGGTACCTGCGGTAAAAGATTCCATATTTTTATTAAAAATTATATTTTTATTAAAGTACAATGTTCAAGATTTGAGTCCTGTCTAAAATCTCTTGTCGCATCGGGTTCGTCTGTTATGAATTTTCAAAAATGGTAAAAAAAAACGCGTTTTTTTTTTGACGTTTCAATCCCAGTTTTCTCAAAAATTTCACGCGATAAGCTATTTTGCTTTGCGGATTTGGATTTCACTGCACAAAAAGCTATAGGAAACTATTCGTTTTTTTCAGATCGCAAAATTATGCAGATCTGATAAATTTTTTAACAAAACTTAATGCAAATTAATATACATATTACAAAATTTTTTTTATTACAAGAAATATTTTTGATAGAAAATAACTCTCTTCTATAATTTTTTCAAGGAATTATTAACGTTATTATTTAATGCTTGAGATTCATATAAAGTGGTAAATGATATATCGAGGAAGAAGAATAAGAAGTTGTTTAGCGGAGCGAATACTGGAAACGGTGCTCAGTCTCAATTACCGTGAACTCGTGAAAAAGCGATTAAGACACGTCGCATAGCGAAGTCCAGCGCGAGAATTCAACGCTGGCCATTTCTTAGCCTCTGAGTATTACGCAGACATTTACAATTGAAATTGTCTTTGTCGTCGCCGGTAGATTATTTCGGACTATGCCTGCAAACTATAGTTGGTACTTTAACTCTTCTTCTTTCCCACGAGATTCACTTTGAGAGGAGATTTTGTCCCGAGTCATAATAAAATCCCTGTCTCTCTCTCTCTCTCTCTCTCTCTCTCTCTCTCTCTCTCCATCATTCGCCCTGTTCTCACTTTATCCCCCTGTACGACGCCACTACCGGTTTCTTTATTACCCACCCTCTGTCATACCTTCGCTCGATCGTTTGCTCGATGACACTCGTAAACACGAGGAGAGCTCCGAACCCAGGGATAATCGGTGACGATCGACAATGCAAATTTAATAATTCATCTTTCAACGTACCAATTCTCTACGGATAAACGCTCATGGATCACTCTGAAAGCGTGAAGAAGAAAACGAACTAAGGGCGATCACCGAACGAAATTGTAAAGGCTTTATCGCACTATCAAATTTTCATATCCGAATACTCTTCGCGATTTGAAAAGTTCGTAACGAATTGCGGCAATTTAGAATCGATAAGCGATGTTCAAGGCTTCGCTGAATTTACAAAATTGATATAATGCCATGACTCTCTTTCCCTCGCTCTTTTCTCACATATATAAATTACTTTTTTCTAAATTAAATATTTTTCAATTTTTTAAATTACACGTTATACATTCCGTATATTATTTCCATAAATAAATTATTTTCTCAAATTTATATTTTATAAGTTGCTTTTTGAACACAGAAGATATATATATATATATATATATATCAGGGTTGGGAAGTAACGCGTTACTTGTAACGCCGTTACCGTTACAGTTACTTTTTTTCGGTAACTGTAACGGTAATGGCGTTACAAATTTTATTTGTGACGGAAAAAGTAACTTCGTTACATTTTTCGGTAACGAGTAACGAATTTAACAGTTACTTTTATCGCTACTTTTTTCAAATTTTTTGATTTATTTAAGATATTATTCTTGCTATTGTGCGTGATAAAATTTTTATCTTAACCGTAAAGCCGTAAGCAAATCGACCAATTAGCATTCTTATTATGTTGTAAAAATGCTTGAATGTGATTGATCAACTTATGGCTCTTGCAGACCAGTGCGATAACGCGACGCGAGATATCCAATGAGAGCTTTATCTTTTCGGAAAAGCAGAGCTCTCGTTTACTACCAGTTCTAAGTACCTTGCAACGAAAATTAGAAAATCTCAATAAATCTGACCTTATAGATTGCCATTCATTCGTTGAAGCTATTCAGCAAGGTTTAAATAAAAGGTAACTTATTAATTTGATTAATACATATGTTATTTAATTTTAAATAAGGATTTAATTGAAAAATATTATTTTATTTTAAACTATTGATTCAAAAGTATTAATTTCAATAAAACAAACAATGTCGCTTAATTTACTATATTCGATTTTAGATTTCGTACAATATTTGAAACAGAAGAATTAATAATAGCAGCATGTTTACATCCAAAATTTAAGTTAAACTGGTTAACCGGAGAAAAAAGAAAACGTGCTGAAAATTACTTGGAGGATTTATTGGGAATCCGATCAACTGAAAATTCTCCAAAAGCTGGAAAATCTGACAATCACGATGATTTTTTCATTTTTGAGTAAAAAACAGTACAAAATGAATCTGAACAAGAAGAATTGCAACGGTTTTTAAAATCAAATAATTGTAATATAGAAATGTTAAACGACTATCCAAAATTTAAAAAACTTTTTATTAAATATAATACAGCTCCACCAAGCAGTGCATCTGTAGAAAGAATGTTTAGCATCGGTGGCTCTGTATTAACACCACAAAGAAGGCATTTAAATGATGATACTATGGAGCAACAAATTTTATTAAAAATTAATAAAGAATTTCGATAAAATTTAATCATTTATTTTGTAATAAACCTTGAATGAAATCTTGCTTACAATTTTTTAAAAGTTTTTCTTATGCAAAATAATTTATTAGTTTGTATTGTAAAAAAGTAACGGAAATTGTAACGACTCGTTACTTTTTAGTAACTGTAACGGTAACGAGTTACTTTTTAAAATTAGTAACGAGTAACGGTAACGAGTTACTTTTTACAAAAAATAACGGTAACGGTAACGAGTTACTTTTATAAAGTAACTTTCCCAACCCTGATATATATATGCATGAGTGAGAAGAAGTTTTATCTCTCTATTTGATTATGTCTGACTATATCGCGCCGTTATCTACTTGCCGAGCAAGATCTTCTATAATCGAAACTTATCTATATCTATATCATAATATGTATATTAATATTTATAACTCTACTCGCAACTAAAATTTTTGAAAACATCTCAAAAATCGATTCGAGCTCGAATGACCGTCGAGCTCCACTGCACAGGGAACAAAGAGCGACGGTTTTTCATATCGCGTACAAAAACCATGGCGTCGTGCTTTGAATTTATATGCTGCAATTTATACGCGATCGTAAATTAAAGCTCGCATTGAACGAAACGTTTTTACGCGCAACGATCGCGCAATCGAGATCTCGAGGCCCTTTGATCGTCAGCAAATTCACTGGACCGGACTTCTTCCCCCGAATGCTCGACGGATCATCAATCGAGCCCTCTTTAAAACCCTCGCGTCTTTAAACTGGGCGCGCCAGTTGGCGTAACGAGTGGGCCAACCGTTTACTTTTATTCGTCGAGATCGCTTTTCATCGGGGCTCTCGGTATGAGAAAAGACACGTACACACATTTCTTGTGTGTTTCACTCTCAGTAGCGCAGTAGAATCACGAAATATACGATTTAGGCACACGTAAAATAAAACAAAATTTTAGTTACCCTTATAAAGTATAATAATATATCATATAATAATCTCTCATAAAATATATATTTTTACATACATATATTATTTGTTCTAGTTCGCATGTGTGTTTCTCTGCGATATTTGTCATCGCGAATTATAAGCTTGAAAGAATTAACAAAATGCAAAATATGTAATTAAATAATTATCGTAGCCGATTCGTAGCCGTAATTCATGTCAAAGTTAAAAGCGCTGGCTCGCCAACTCCAATTTCAGTTACGAACAACGAAATTTTCCACGATTGTGCGCGAGCAAGCATAGTTAAGACGTAACGTGGCTCGTAACGCTGAGAACAAATTTGCATGGCAATGAATCCATTATATCTCGCAACGGCATCGTCCGACCGTCATATCAGACAAGTTACAAGGAAAGCGTGCGAAATTAAGAGCACCCGTGTAGGAACATAACGTACCTAACTTGAAAGCTATATTGTTAGTTGCTTCAAATGATAAACCTGTTAAATGTTTCTCCGAGAATAATTCTAGAAATACCGCACCCACAGAAAAGATTTCCGGATCTGACGCTATTACTCTTCAATCTATCATAAAATAGGATCGATATAGCGACAATCATATTTATTATTGAAAAAGGAATATTTTAATCTTAAATGGAAAATTCTTAAATCTAGAATACAATGCTCTTGGTGCTATCCCGTTAATTTTCTCACAAAGATGAAGATGGAAATTTGTAGCGATCTAACATCGAGTTATTCTAAATGCAAGAATATATAAGCTTAGATTTGTATATGTTACTCTTGTCTCAAGATAGTAAGATGATCTTATTTAATTCGAGAGAGAAGAAAAGGAATTATTGATTTAATTTTAAAATTGTTTTATTTTTATACCGCATAAGGTTGCGATGCGATTAAATATGTCAAGAATATTTTTTGTCTCGTTATCAGAAATCCTTTCTGAGAGTGCGTTACTTTTATCCTTACTTTTTTCGAATTTATTTGATATAATTTTCATACAAAAGAACATATTGATAAGAGTGTTGGAACGCAGCATTACATGAAAACTACAGGATGTTTATTTTGGTGTCTTGTGTCTTTGTAAGACAATGTTCACAAATTTTTAGTATTTAATTTGATCTTGTATTTGTACTAACGGAAATTGTAACGGCTCGTTATCATTTGAGTAACGGTAACGGTAACGAGTTACTTTTATAAAGTAACTATCGCAACCCTGGTAATTAATTTGTACAATTCGACTTACTCGGTACGATGTACGAGAGAGTAATCTTTCATTCATAGTGGAAGTTACCACTGTGTTATCATTGACTCGCGCTGTACGACTTAATGTGTGCATGCGATATTTAGCGATTCCCTTTAGCAGCGAAATTAGTCCGCACGCACGTCGAGCGTTGCGCCGTTAACTGCTGAATTATTCCAGGATAAATGTGTTTACATACATTTAGTTGTACTACGCGCGCAAACGCCGTAGGGGTACTTTAAACGCGTCTCTGAATGGACATGTCATCTATCCGCACGTGTTCAATCGAGAATTGAAAATGCCGATAGTCGATTACCTTTTACTGCCAGTTAAATAATCGACGTAGATACTTGCGAAATTATTCGTCGTAGAAAGAATTATAGATTTAATCGGCATCGGAATCATAAAGAAAGAAATATATCTTAGAAAAATCGTCGAAAAATCAAAAATTAGTCTTTTGTAAAATTTGAAAGCAAACTTGAATTTTTCACATTTTTTTATAATTTGTGACACGTTCTATCTTATATATTTAGATAATTAAAATTTAAAATATAAAATTGTATGTTGAGATAAAATTTGTTTTAAAGGAGGTTAAAGAATGACGTATATGTATGTGAGAAAATAACTTGAATTTAAAAGTTCTATTGTTCCACTTGTGTGTGAATTACAAGCTCGAATCGCGCCAACTTTAATTGAATTGAAAAGAAGATAGAGATGCAAATGAATGATTGAACGGCATTATTAAGATCTTGACAGAGTTACGAAGGAAATTGATGTTAGAAGTTATCGATTCTCCTGCCGGAAACTGATTAGAGCGATTTTCCTATGGCAAAATTGAAATTCGCGGTGCGCCTTAATGTCATTTAGAGAAACTCATGGGCGTCTGAAAGAGGGCCCTTTAAGGATTCTATTATCTATGGAAATGACGTTGAAATGTTGAGCCGGAAATTCTATATATACTTCAATTTAAGAACGCCTATAGATTATTAAATCGAATAGCTTACAAAATATTTCTTTGAAAATACAACAATCAAGTTTTTCCGTGGTAATATACTTATCATATTACGAATTATGTAAATATAATGCAAAGCATAAAATCGCGGTTGTAAATATGTTCTATGTAATCCATTTTATCTCAAAAGTAAATATACCTTCAGGATTAGACAAGAATTCCATCCTCTTGTATGTCCAGCAGATATCTCTAAATACCTGCATGTGATAAATAACACATTGAGAAATAACAAGTTAAGTTAAAAACTATTTTAATGCATTAATACATTTTACATTTTAAAGTAATAAATAAGGGTTATTTTTTTAAATGTTTTATTACGTTATATAAATTCCTTTTTTTTATAAGACTATGTTACGATATTTACTATGTTACGTAATATGTTGAAAAAATACGGTATTCAATATTCTTCTGAAAATAAAGGTATATTTACATTTATAGATACATTTAGAAATATGAAATTTCTTCATCTAATATTAATTAAATAACTACCATTAACGATAATTAAATAATACAAAGGATATGTTCGTTCTTGTTAATATTGGAATTATCGAAAGCTGAATTTCCATGAAGAAAAAAAAAAAAAAAAAACTGAACCTCATAAATTTTTTCTTTATAAAAAATAAAAGAATATATAATATTAAATCAACTCTCTCTCTCTCTCGTCGAAAATCGATGTCATTCTATCGCTGGCGGATAAAGATGGGAAGGTATTTTTACAAACAACGATTCTCTCGTTCTGCTTCAAAATCATATTGATTATTCTCGTTCGAGGATTGAAATCTACGATACCACTCGTTGCATCCGAATGTCATAACATTGAAAACTAATGTTGTCACATTATCGCCACCACACGCGTCACCACGCTTGACGTCGCGTGAGAATGGGCCCTTATCGCGATCCGCACGTACTACCTACCATTATCCGCGATGGGGATAAATCAGTCTATCAGTCCTCTCGCGCGTCCTCCTTTGACAATCTCGGGAAGAAGCTGGGGAAGGAGCAGCGACCGAGGAGCCGGCACGAGTCGCTCGATATCCATTAACCCCCTCTCTCACCGACTCCTCTCCAAGAGGGAGGAGAAGCGAAGTAGGGAAGTTATTTCCTCCTCGTTCATCGAAAAGACACGAGTTTATACGACGCGAGTTTCGCGTTCCCAAACTACTCTCACAATCTTGATTCTCGTGCAAAAAATGACCCATGTGCATGCAGCGAAATCGCATTCTTTTCTCATACGCATTTGTGGAAAAATATTTTAATCTTTACATTATTTTCTTTATTACGTTCATGATTAGTTATCGCAACTAATATACATAAAATTTCGGTATATCATTATAATTAATTGTAACAATTATATATACTAATATATTTTGGTATCTATTTTATACACGTATAAATTGTGTTTTCGTTGTATTGCGGATAAATTTCCATTTTCTACATTTGTTATAAAAAGTCTGTATAAACAAATATCTATCAGTGTAATTTTAAAGTTATCATTCTCGAAAAAGTCAAAGAGCTTGCCGGAATCGCTTCCGCGGAAACTTCGGGATTTTTTCCATCAATGAGAGACGACGACGACGACGACGACGATGATGACGACGACGTCGACGTGTCCAGCGTCGTGAAGGGATTCTCCCTTCACCCATCCTCTTCTCCCGAGTCTTTCTTTTGCTCTCCCTCGCCCTCCTTGCTTCACTCCTTACTTGCCTCGGTGGGCTTCGCCTCCGTCATTTAATATTCATACCGCCGCTGCCGAGAGCGACATACTACGACGCCCGCGGATACGGCGCTCTCTCCGAGCCAGGCTTGAAAAATGGACGACGCTTTTGATAAAATACGAAAAACAGTTCTTCGCTTTTCCCTCCCTAACCTAACCTCCACCGCTTCTCCTCCTCTCGTCCACCCCCTGTCTATGACGCTTTGAGTCGCGCGCATAGCGCCACTCACCTCGAGATCATAAATTGGACGAAACGCGAGGCTCCAGCGATATATCGCTCTCGTGTCTGAGTTGCTGCGCATTGAATCTTTCATTAGGAAACTCACTGGAAACTGCCGCGCGCGCGCGGCAACTACCCAAGGGATTGCTAAAACTGAGAGCGCCGTCGCGCTCTGTCATTATTTCATCCATTAACGTATAACGCGAATTCGCTTGAGTCCTCTACAAGACTCTTCCATTTGATGACACTATCGAGAACACGAGCTTCTTAGTTCTCAAGTATAAATGAATTCGTCTTTAAATTTTTCAAGAAACGAGCGTTTTGACTAAAAGCTTATTAAATTATTAATTATTATGATTCTTATATTAGGTGTACAACTTTGCTCCCGCTGTTTTTTTTTCCGAAATTCGAGGCTTTATCGTAAAAAACTGGTTAGGCGTTTTGAAATTGCTTGTTGAGTCACTCCCAATGATCGTGCCAATTCTTTTTGACTTTGACTCGAGTCTTCATTAAGTAATGCCTCCAATTCTGCATCTTCGAAAACCTTCTCTCTTCCACCGCTATGCCGGTCTTCGACGTGAAAATCACCGTTCTTGAAGCGTTGAAACCACTCACGACACGTTCTTTCGCTAATAGCGGCTTCACCATAAGTATTTGAGAGCATTCGATGAGCCTCAGCCGCAGATTTCTTCATATTGAAGCAAAAAATTAAAACCTCCCGCAAATGACGAGAATTTGGCTCGTAAACTGACATTTTCAATCGAGAATAACTTTATGACGCGGACACAAATCGACTAATGTTTCTATGGGGTTATGTTGACAGATGGCCAAGTTTATCGCATGACGTCTATGATCTATTTATTTCGACCACTACTTACCGCTAAAGCCATCTATAGGAAAACGGCGGAAGCAAAGTTGTACGCCTAATATAAAAGAGAGAAATTATTTTAAATGTGTGTGTGTGTGTGTGTGTGTATGTGTGTCTATGATAATAATTTCTCATTTGTTTTGTGCCTTGTAAAATATTAAATAGACCAGTGATACATTCTACCGTGTATGTGTGAAATGAATACGCGTGTACATCTGAAATTTCTATTATGATTTTCGCGCAGTTCACGTTATTTGAATTTTAATAGAACCTAACTATTGTCGCGCGTCTACCGTTTCTGAGACAGCCTATATCGCGTACACGGGGTGCAACTGCACAGGTAATCCAGCATCCAGCGTCCATCGCGTGGGCGGTACCGCGTGGCACACTCACCGTGCCGGGATGCGCCTCTGCGGTGAATGTGGCTCCTCCGTCTCCCTCTTGCACCCCACCCTCGTAACTGCACGGAGATGCATCCTGCTGCAGGAGAGCGAGAGAGTGCACAACGTGCCGGAGAGCTCGGACGAGCTCTTGGGTCGATGGCTCACGGTTTCGCCTTGCCCTCTCGAACGACCCACCCCTTTCCTGTCACTCTACGTCCCTCTCGAACTCTCTCCCATTACCTCTCTTTCTAGCCGTTATCTCCTGCTCTTTTCCCACTCATCCAACACCACCCCCTCCCTCGTCCGCCCCCGACGTCGACCATTGCCCCTATCCAGGCGGCCAGTGGCGTAACTTTAAATTCAGGGCCAGCCGCGAGATCGTGACGCGGTTGGCCCTGTCGTCCGACGACGAAGAGCTGACGTCTAAAGGTACGACCTGTGCATCAAGACGAAACCAGCAAGGTCTCGCGAGGGAAAATCGTCGTGGCTGCGAGCAGGTTGTCGGTAGTCAATTCAGATAAAGCAATGCGCAGGGTCTTAGCTATTATTAAAATTGTAGATACACGATTCGAAGAGGATTGTAATCATACGCAAGTAAAAGACACAATTATATTTTTCTTTCAGCGATATCTATAATTATCATAATTGTGTCCTCGAAATTAATGTAACAGCGCTAATAACGTCGATTAAAAAGTTTTGCGATTAGAATAACGAATGACAGAGAATTGTTTTTTAATATAATAATTGTTTTTTTATAAACAAATCAAAATAATCGAAAGATTAATAATTATTATCGTGTAGTTTAAACGATCGCAAATATTTATGAATCATGAAGCCGCGTCCATTACGAGGAATTAACCTGATCCCCTCCTAATCGCTCGCAATAAAGCTCGCGGGTGGAAACACCGGTAATAAATGGCGGCTGTTTCCAGCGATTTCCCAGCAGCTGTCTGGCGAAACGGATTGTCGCCGAGCGGTGAATATACGGGGACCCTTCTCCGCAGGTCGAAGGCGCCGGAAGAAGGCGTCGGGACGCCTTCCTCGCGTAAATACCACGCAAATTCGATACCAAGCTTCTCGTCTCTCTCCCGACTCCTTCCAAGTTCCGACACTCACGTCGCTCGTGAGATCCGACACGAGAGCACCTGGGAATAACCGCTCTCTCTCTCTCTCTCTCTCTCTCTCTGCCTTTGCTTCGTGTACGTATATTTCTCACTATACAAGGCTTTCTCCTCGTCCCCTGACTCCTCAATTTAGCTTCTCTCTTCCTCTCTCATTCCAAGGTACTTCTTGCATATGTCATGTTCGTCGCTCCTGCGGCTTTACCTATCCATCCACTTGTCTCTCGCAGTGAAGCTACCGCCGAAGCAACACCGTCGTCGACGACGCTTGTCGCTTCCCGCTGTAAACGTCCTCGGAGAGGATTACATTCCTGCCTGATCGCGTATACATAAACGTAGATCGCGAGAAGATTCGCTCCCCGAAACAGGGACGATCGATGTGTCACTATAATCGGAATCTCTAAAGCAAGCTTCAGAAAAGTTTGCGATCGAAGGCAAAAAAGACCAAGTGCACCCTGATATTGAGACTCTCTCTCTCTCTCTCTCTCTCTCTACAAAGATTTATGATTTAAAAAATTGACGATTTATATATTGTTTTAGATGATTAGAAATTTTAGGTAAATAAAAATTTTGAGAAAAAATCATAAATGTTGTTATATATATGGTACGTTTTAAGAATTATAACAAAAAAAGAAAATTATCAAGAAATTCTTTTATCTCTCTCTCTCTTTTAGAACTTCTACATCTTTATAATCTATCAGATACAAGATTATTAATTTCATACATTTTCTATACAATAGTTTACAATATAAATGCGAGAGCCGAATGCAAATCGTCGGTTCGATCGCGTCAAATATCTCGAAATTCTAGCAGTTGAGTGATAACGGAGATCCTTTTCACGAGGAATCCGTACTATTTATTCCGCTCTTTGATCACAAAGCGAGACGCGGCTCTGGTTGACAGTCGCGCGTTTGTAACTTACGACGTGATCCTCCTTCACTTTTGAAAGCGGCGCTACGGTCGTTGACACGACGACGCCGGGATAATATTTCTTTTTCTTCCGCCCGTCCTCTCGTCCTGCCAAAGCGCCACATCACGCATACATATTAGGCAGAGCGTAAAGAGATAGGAAGAGTCTCCTGCTACCCGTACCATTCTGCTCCACCCTTTTCCCTTTTTTTTTTTTTACGTTGCCGAGTGCGAGGGTGGATCAAAAGGATACGTCTTCTCAACGTTCGTGCGTGCATATGATAGCAAAATATCATCGTAAACATCCTCTTGAAACTCGGACTGACGTAAATCCTAACGGTCGTCGTTTATTCGACGATAAAAACGTCGTTCATCGAGAAATATAAAAATCAACGACAATATCAAAGCAGGAAAAAGAATACGTTGATATTTTTTTACGAGCGGACTAGGAGAAATCGACTCCATTAAAATTATACGATATCGTACGACTCTCCAAGGAATTATTTCTCGGAAATATATATCTTTAGAGGTAATTTTTAGCGGAGAGACTACGATATACAGAGTGGGGCATTTATATTGAGATACCTAAATATCTAAGAAATAAAGCTAGATAGAAAGAAATGTTTCAGACAAAAGTTGTTCGGTTCTAAGGGGGTCATAAGATGATGCCATTAGTTTGATCTTGGATGGAGGCGCTTCGGAGATTTCAATGTCAATCTTGTTTTTTTAAATGGAAACACCCCAATTTTTTTACATAAATCGATTCCTTGCAATATTCTGCATAAAAAGTTATAGGGGTACGATGGCCAAAAGTTTAATAATTTACGAGATATTTTATACTTTATTTTATTACTTCACTTCGATATAATTTTACATAAACTATGAAATATCTCATAAAATTATTTATTTTGCAATAATATTACCTTAATATTTTAAACTCAAAAAATGAGAGACATCAATTGGTGTAAAGAAAATAAAACAAGATTGACGTTGAAATCTCCGAAGCGTCTCCACCCCAAGGTTAAACTAATGGCACCATCTTATGACCCCCTTAGAACCGAACAACTTTTGTCTGAAACATTTCTTTCTACCTTGCTTTATTTTTTAGATATTTAGGTGTCTCGATATAAACGCCCCACCCTGTATATTCAACCAGATATCTACGGAAGCTATTACGGAAGTACTCTTTCGCTTCGATAAATCAACATGTAACTTCTATTTCTACAATAATCGAGAGAATTAAAATTATTTATAAGCTAGACAAAGAAATTATGTAAGTATAAATTTTAATGTGTTTTTACTTTTTAACGATAGTTTAGAATCTCACGATCAATGAATATTATGAATATTATGTATTTTGGTTCGCTTCTCTTCCTTCCTATCTATTGCTTCTTTAAAATATATTTTGTCCAAAATATCTTTTTTCAAAGATTGCGATAATATATTAACGACAGGAATTCTCTCTCTCTATTCGAATTTACCGAGTGGTCAGCGCGAAAACGATGTGATCAACTATCCCTGACATTCCGCGTCCCAACGAGCAAGATTGGAACAGTGGAAACGTCCTTTCATAAATCCTAAGGATTCACAGGAAGCTGCGGGACTGTGCCAGTACCGCTGGTATCCCTCTGATCCCGCAAGAATATACGATTCTTAGCTACGCGCGATATAAATTTTACTGAAACACAGTGCGATAGCGTGGCCTCCACTGTCTTTCTTCTTCGACATATCGAATGGAATTTGGTGGCATCCAAATGCAACACGAGACTTTCTAGGAAATATTAAAAATTTACGTCAACTCCGCGGTGGGTGATGAAAGAATTGTCCCGATTCGAGGAAAAATTCCCGATATTTTTTGCGCGAGACGTAACGTATATCTTAAGAGCCTTACGGTGTATACCGAGGAAAATCGCATCAGTCGAATGAAGGAAACATAACCCGAGCTTCCAATATCAAAAAGCAGTGGTATCAACGCAGAGTACTCGACGTCGTTTTATTGATAAGAGATCTATCGCTGAGCGAGACTCTCTTGGTAAAGGAGATAAATTCCAGAAATCTCCTAGAATGAACGGACATTTGGTGGAGAAGATAAAACATCCGAACACGAAGAAACTGCAATTTTCGCACTAGCATCGAAAAACTTATGTAATAATCTATATCTGTTCCAAAATTTATATCCATATAAAAATTACTTTCGCGCTTTACCTAATAAACATGATTTTATTATACATTTATTTGAATCATCCAAGCATTATCAAAGGATCTTTTCATCTTCAAAAGTTATTTCGATGACGAATGCTACTTTTCTTAATTTAGTTAATTATATTTACATAATTACGTAATTTAAGGAAAGAAATTTCTGTAAAGAATCTTTTTTCTTTGCATTCTTCATTCTTTGTTTCGCTTTAGATATCTCTTGGGATTATCGAACTAAGAGTAGGGTTAGGAAGTAACGCGTTACTTGTAACGCCGTTACCGTTACAGTTACTTTTTTTTTTTGGTAACGAATTGGTAACGGCGTAACTTTTCGTCGTCTGTAACGGTAACGGTAACGCCGTTACATTTTTTCACTAACAAGTAACGATTTTAACAGTTACTTTTATCGTTACTTTGTTTTTGACTAATGACTCTGGAACATAGAACGCGTCAACGCGTTACGCACGATAAGAATGCCGTGGCCAATCAATCATCTCCTTATATTAAAGCCGCAAAGATGTCATCTAAATGATGATACCGTGGAGCATCAACTTCTCTTAAAAATAAATAAAATATTTTGGTAAAATTTATTTGATAAAGGAAAGATTGTGATGTTACCTTAAGAGGTTAAGAATTTATATTATTAATTAACAATTTGTATTATTATATAGTTTATAGTTTATATATATATTATAAATTAATAAAAAGAAGTATAAAAATGTAAACTTGGTATTTCTATATTAATATTAAGAATTCATGTATTATATTAGTATTAATTATAATATACTAATTTAATATTAATATATTATATATAGTATCGAATTAATGTATTATAAACAAAGTAACGGGAATAGTAACGATTCGTTAGTTTTTGAATAACGGTAACGGTAACGAGTTACTTTTTCAAAGAAAGTAACGGTAACGGTAACGAGTTACTTTTATAAAGTAACGTTCCCAACTCTGACTAAGATTATATCATTATGTCAGCAAATGTTTCATCTTGTGTATCAAACTTTGTTATTTGAAAAAAACAAAAAAAACAAAGGAGTTAGCGGATCGATCAATCGATCGATCGTCAGTATCGAAAATTCCGATTCCTGTTTACAGCTTAAAGACGAGCAAAAGATTTCTATCTACCAGCGTTGGTCCGTTCGACCAATCGTGGATTCGCTGCCATGGTCGCGTATTTGCTCGCGTAATCTTTTTACCCGCCTCTCCCGTGCCTTCGGGATAGAAGGTGAGTTGTATAGCATCTCTCGAAGCATCTTTCCCACCGAGAAGGAGCAATATCGTTCGCTTCGAGGCACCCGATCGCGTCCCGAGAGACATCGTTTCTTTTTTACCTCGTTGCGATCTTTGCTCTGTCTCCTTCCGGTGCTCGAATTATCTATCTTTCCTCTCTTTCTCTATTTTATTTTTTGCTAATAAATATAAAAATTCTTCATAATATAATATAATTATATAAATTGTAACCTTATAATATATTTTAATGTTTCTATATAAAATTTTCGATATAGACATTTTTTTCTATATAAATTTTAAACAACAAGAATAAATTCTCGATAAATTTTAAAACGAGATAACAGAGATAAAATATTTCGTACATTATTCGATCTCATATTTTCTAAAAAAATATTCATACTTCAACATTAAAATAATCGCTTTTTATTCGTTTATTTCTTTTAGTTCTTACTGTGAACATGCTGGTATTTTTCTGTGGGCGATCATCTTTTACGGAACGTCATCTTGAACACTCTAAACTACACATTTATTTTCATGTGTAACATCGTCGCTTATTTTTCATCTTGACGTTGCTGGACGTAGCGCAGCAGAGTCCCCGGAACCCCGGAAGCTGCTTCCGCTTTACCGATCGCACAAATGTATCTTCATGGCAAACAAGAACGGCTAGCAAGAATCTCTCTGCCGGAGAAATAGCAACAGTTTGCTGCGGGCGAGGATCTCGCGTTGACCTCGGTTTGTTTTCGCGGCCCACTTTGCCGTTCACTTCTCTTAAAACCTTGATCGGCCGACTAGTTTGTCTTGACCTACGAGATCGATACGAGAACCGAGGGCGATGATCTCGCTAGAAATACACCGATGAAAGCGAATACGGCGGACCACTTGTAGCGAAGAATAAAGACATTACGCAGGGTTGGGAAAGTTACTTTATAAAAGTAACTCGTTACCGTTAACGTTATTTTTTCTAAAAAGTAACTCGTTACCGTTACTTGTTACCAATTTTAAAAAGTAACTCGTTACCGTTACAGTTACTAAAAAGTAACGAGTCGTTACAATTTCCGTTACTTTTTTAAAGCAGTGGTATCAACGCAGAGTACTATAAGAAAAACTTTTAAAAAATTGTAAGCAAGATTTCATTCAAGGTTTATTACAAAATAAATGATTAAATTTTATCGAAATTCTTTATTAATTTTTAATAAAATTTGTTGCTCCATAGTATCATCATTTAAATGCCCTCTTTGTGGTGTTAATACAGAGCCACCGATGCTAAACATTCTTTCTACAGATGCACTGCTTGGTAGAGCTGTATTATATTTAATAAAAAGTTTTTTAAGTTTTGGGTAGTCGTTTAACATTTCTATATTACAATTATTTGATTTTAAAAACCGTTGCAATTCTTCTTGTTCAGATTCATTTTGTACCGTTTTTTGCTCAAAAATGAAAAAATCATCGTGATCGTCAGATTTTCCAGCTTTTGGAGAATTTTCAGTTGATCGGATTCCCAATAAATCCTCCAAGTAATTTTCAGCACGTTTTCTTTTTTCTCCGGTTAACCAGTTTAACTTAAATTTTGGATGTAAACATGCTGCTATTATTAATTCTTTTGTTTCAAATATTGTAAGAAATCTAAAATCGAATATAGTAAATTAAGCGACATTGTTTGTTTTATTGAAATTAATACTTTTGAATCAATAGTTTAAAATAAAATAATATTTTTCAATTAAATTCTTATTTAAAATTAAATAACATATGTATTAATCAAATTAATAAGTTACCTTTTATTTAAACCTTGCTGAATAGCTTCAACTAATGAATGGCAATCTATAAGGTCAGATTTATTGAGATTTTCTAATTTTCGTTGCAAGGTACTTAGAACTGGTAGTAAACGAGAGCTCTGCTTTTCCGAAAAGATAAAGCTCTCATTGGATATCGCGCGTCGCGTCATCGCACTGGTCTGCAAAAGCCATAAGTTGATCAATCACATTCAAGCATTTTTACAACATAATAAGAATGCTAATTGGTCGATTTGCTTACGGCTTTACGGTTAAGATAAAAATTTTATCACGCACAATAGCAAGAATAATATCTTAAATAAATCAAAAAATTTGAAAAGAGTAACGATAAAAGTAACTGTTAAATTCGTTACTCGTTACCGAAAAATGTAACGAAGTTACTTTTTCCGTTACAAATAAAATTTGTAACGCCATTACCGTTACAGTTACCGAAAAAAAATAACTGTAACGGTAACGGCGTTACAAGTAACGCGTTACTTCCCAACCCTGACATTACGTTACTTTCGCGGCTCAAGAAAAGCAATCGTATAATCTCACATCTTTCTCGAAATCTCATTCTATTTTGTCGAATAACATTTTTTATCTAGCAATATTCAATAAGATTTTCAATGAGATATTAAACAATTCATTGCTCGCAGCAACAATTTTTGTCTCGGTTTTTGTGAAGTCTAAAATAATCGATTAATTTCGCTGCAAATTAATGTATACGCTAAATCACTACGGTTTTGAAAAATTATTTAACTTTCCAAAAGACAAGAGAAGAGAGAAATAAAACGCTAATGAAAAATTATTGTCATCCCCTTCCCTCGAATTTGAATATTCGAAACTAAGCAGGTGTCACGTACTGCCAATAATTTCGCGCATTTCGCTTAATAGACAAGAGCGCGTCAGTATGTGTTTGTATTGGAGTCGTCGGTCGTCGGGTGCATTAACATCGCCAAATCGCGAAACTCGCCTGCACATAGTACCTCCGCGTGGCGTCATTTCCGGCTGACACCGGTATTGTGCAGACTACATTGTCCCCGCGTGTATTCAATGAGACGGCCCGCGGCAACGAACCGTAAGGGATGGAAGGGGAAAGGGAGGTGAAAGGAAAAGAGGGAAGAATGCTGCTGCTACTATTACCGGCTCTTGGCTTGTAAGCAAACGAGGTTCCTTGAAACAATGAATTGTTCTAGAAGACGTCATTGTCCGATCCTGGCGGATTCCATCGCGACTTGCTTAGCGAACCATAGATTTTCTTTCCACTTATATTTTATTTCGGTGCTCAGGGCAAGAAGATTAATAGCACGAGGCGATAATTTATTAATAACGACAGGACAACATTCCAGTCGTTCATAATAAATGATACTGGAAATAAACAGGGTGTCCCCAATTTAAACAAAACTTCAAGAGCGTGTAGGGGATCGAAAAACTAAGACAAGAAGTCTTTTAGAGGTTTGCTCGTTTTTGCTCCATTTTAGAGAAAATCGCAAAAATTCAATCTCTCATTGTCAGTTGCTCTCTTGAGTTGATTGGCACCGAATAAACTTTCTGCTTCAAGATTCCTTATATATGTAAACACTTGATGTTATTCTTTACGGTGCCAATCAATCCAAGAGAGCAATTGAGAGACCGAATCATAGATGCAGTGCACCAAATATCACTAGAACAATGTCTAGCTGCAATTAACAAAGTCAGAGCTAGATGTAATGCTTGCATTGCTGCAAGAGGGCAACATTTTGAACAATATCTGCATTAAATAGATGAGAACATAAATAAAATGTAAATAAATAAGTAAAAAAACAAAAACTTGTTTTGTTTCTTTTTTTTGTGATTTTCTCCAAAATGGAGCAAAAACGAGCAAACCTCTAAAGAACTTTCTGTCTTAGCTTTTCGGTCTCCTACACGCTCCTGAAGTTGTGCCATTTAAATTGGGGATATCCTGTACATCGATTTATATAGCAACTTTTTTATTTTATCCGAAAATCCAATACCGAAAAATCTGTATGATAAAATATTTTATATTTTAATTAGATTTTACTTAATTAAGAGCATTGAAACTAAAAATACGCGGAACTAAGCTTACAATCGAATAAAAAAAATTTATAAGAATAAAGCTTGCAAAATATTTCTCGAGTTCAAAAATTTTTGGAGCGAAAAATTTCTGAAAGCAACAACTTTCTTTCGCGGCTACATATCGATAGAATCTAGGAAATGCAAGAACAAAAGCGAAAGAAACTGAAACTAAGAATGCGTACAAAATTGCAGAACTTTTATTCTATTATTTCCAGCAAACCCCGCCAAGTATACGATTTTATAACGACCACGTACCGATTTCTATATTTCTGATTCAACCATCATATCCGCGATGGCGAAATATTCGCGTCGTCTTTCCCTGCGCGCATCATCATACACCATTCACGGTCCTTATCACGGTGAAGGACTCAATGAACGCAGAGGAGGTACGAGGGTGATTTCGTTGCAGATACGGACCGTTACACGAAGTCAATAGTCGCGTCGTATTGATTCATGTATAAATTTCTAAAGTCGATTTCCCTATCGGGACAATGCTCGTTGTATTCGGGATCTGTACAATTGTCGCGCCAAGTTATATCTCGCATCCAACTATTATTTTATCCAACCTATGAACGCCAACGCGTGTCTGGCACTCAAAAATATTTAAAATAATTAAAGCATTTCATATTAAAATCAACTTTGAAATTTTTGATATAAATAGCACATTCGTCAAAAAGAATACATAGTTAAACGCACGCGTTTATAAAACTTGATAATATGTAATAAATATTTTAGATACAAATATAAATATGATACAATATATATAGACAAAGAGAGGAAGAGAAAAAGGGTCTCTATATAATATATTATTAGTAAAAGAGCAGTATATTGTCAATAAATTGTGGACCGGAACGGAAACTTCGGATGATATAAATTATTAAATCGAAACATATTTCACATGCAAACATCGATGTGGCAACAATATTCTATTTGTAAACCGATTCATGCGTATTCACGTAAATCTAATAACTTAATAATCTCTATATGCCAATTATTATATTTAAATAATTATTTATTGTTAATCGTTACACACATTTAGATTCGCTTTAATCATAAAGAATTCAATTAGAATTAATCCCCTAGTAGTAGAAGATCTCGCACAAATTTCACATTTATTACTATGAGATTTTCGTTGGGACGTTCTTGTAAGAACATCGTGATTCAAACGTGTTACCAAAAGCTCTCTCAGTAATATTTTGTTTCGAAGGAGCGAGACTACGAATTAACGCGATATTACTACCGCGAGCGCTCGACTCGATGGATAGTAATATTGTCCGACTTGGGTCTCATTTCAACCACCTCGAGTCCTTTAAACAACGATGTTCCAAGCCAAAAATGACCGTTGTCCTATCCGGTCTTCCGACCTCACCGAGAACTTGGCCATCGAAAGAGAGAAAGTATGTGTGTGTGTGTGTGTGTGTGTGTGTGTGTGTGTGTGTGTGTGTGTGTGCGCCTCGGTATTCCCGTCACGGGGTTCGGCTAAATCCAAGATAGGATGAACCCCGAGGAAATGAATTTACACGATGTCGCGCCGGCTCATCGAGTATCTCACCCTCGCTCACCCTTGAAACTCGCCGTACAGCTGAGTATTTCTAAGGTTGCTGCCTTTACAACGTAGATGGAGATTAAATAGGAGACTCCACGCGCGCGCGATATTTCTTAGTTGGAGATAACAACAAATTTTACTTATTGTAAGAAAATAAAAATAAATGTAATTGTTTGAAAAAAAAAAAAAATAACGAAAATTTGAGGCAACACATTGGCTTTATTGAATTGAAAAATTAAATTACTTTATTTGTACAACTTTATAGAATAGTTTCCACGAAATAAAATCAATTTTTTAAAGAACTTTTTTTTATCTAGCAATATGAGAATATACAGGGTGTAACAGAGCGCCCGTATCAGCAGTTTGTGGAGGAAACAACGCATTTTCATGAAAAATGTTTCATGCAAACGTTGTAGAGCTCTAAGGGGCGTATTATATGATAATATTAGTATGACCTTGAATAGCACCGTCAAGGTCATATAAAAATCACTTTGAAATTTTTTAATGGAGCCCCCTATTTTTCATTACATATTCTTATAGCTTACCTCGAGAACTTTCCAAAACTCTATAATAAAGTATTTTTTCATTAAGTACTTTTTGAGTTCAATTAATATAAAAAAATTAGTATAAAAAATCAATTAGTATAAAAAAATAATTGTTTTTAAGAAAATTATTTACAATGTATTTTTTTAAACAATTATTTGTTTTTTTTTTTTGCATTAATTGATTTGTCTCATTATTCTGTATATAAAAGTATTACGGTAAGATTATCGAAAACTGAATATTTTACGAAATATTTAATTTTTTATATCAAAATATGTCAGATTAAAATATAAAATAATTCAAAAAATACTTAATAAAAAAATACTTTATTATAGTGTTTTGGAAAGCTTTCGAGGTAAGCTACAAGAATATCTAATGAAAAATAGGGACGTTATAAATTAGCGGAACAAAATGAGCAGAATCAATCTTAATTATATTTAATAATATTTTTATTTGTTGCGCATTTGTTGCTAAAAAATTGCCAAAAAAAAAATTTGTTGCTCTGTAAGTTTAAAAAAAAATGACGTTCCGCTAAAAAAAGATTAAGTCAGCGGTACAATATACAAAATTGTACATAACAATAATATAAGAATTTGTTGCTAATTGGTTGCTCTCGAAATATACAAGTTTCAAATTCGTTGCTTGCAAAATAAGTATAAATAATATCAAAAAGCCGCATAGCGTGCAAACATACAAGAGTTAACTATCAGAAAAAAATTTGTTGCTCGCTTAAATTTGATACTGATATATTGTCTGAATTTGTTGCTCTCAAAATATGCAAGTTCCGAATTTGTTGCTTGTAAAATGAATATAAATAATGCCGGAAAGCCATACAGCGTGCAAACTTACAAGAATGAAGCACACTGTGCGGCTCTCCGGCATTATTTATACTTATTTTGCAAGCAACAAATTTGAAAGTTGCATATTTCAAGTGCAACTAATTTGGAAGTTGCATATTTCAAGAGCAACAAATTCAGACAATATATCAGTACTAAATTTAAGCGAGCAATAAATTTTTTTCTGGTGGTTCACTCTTGTAAGTTTGCACGCTGTGTGGTTTCCCAGCATTATTTATATTTATTTTGCATGCAACAAATTTGAAACTTGTATATTTCGAGAGCAACAAATTAACAACAAATTTTTATATTATTGTTATGTACAATTTTGTTGCTATATATATATTGTCCCGCTAACTTAATCTTCCTTTAGTGGAACATCATTTTTTTTTTTTTAAACTTACAGAGCAACAAATTTTTTTCTTTGACAACTTTTTAGCAACAAATGAGCAACAAATAAAAATATTAATTAGAATTGATTCTGCTCATTTTGTTCCGTTAACTTATAAGTCGTAAAATAGGGGTTTCTATTAAAAAAATTCAAAGTGATTTTTATATGACCTTGACGGTGCTATTCAAGGTCACACTAATATTATTATATAATGCGCCACTTAGAGCTCTACAACTTTTGCATGAAACATTTTTCACGAAAATGCGTTGTTTCCTCAAAAAACTGCTGATACTGGCGCTCCGTTACACCTCTGTTACAGCTTCATATATCGTCTAAAATTTTTCAATATTAATAATATGTATTTTTTTGTATTTTACAATTGTAGCAATATTTTATAAATAAATTTATAATGTGTTAAATAAATAAATAAATTAAAAAAAAAAAAGTTTTAAATTTTTTCTCGATGATTACACTCTCTCAATATATTAAAGAATAATAAAGAATTATTTTATCCAAATTTTCTCTAAAATGTAGCACACAGTTTATTCACACGAAAAATTCGTAAACACTAGATCGTTCTTCAATCTCTTTCCTCCTTGTAACTACTTTTGCAAGTCGCTGCACTCCAGTCTTTCCCGAAGCTCAACGACTCTTGCCCCGGGCAATAACTCAGCCGGCCAGCGTAGCCTCGTCCCGGCCGGTAAAAACTGACGCGATACAAATTGCACCTGCTCGACCTACATAAATCATCTCCGGCCGCCCGGTTATCGTGTACCACCTCTCTCCGCAGCCAGGACTCACCCTCGCGTTATAATCGCGTGTATCGCACGCGTATGTACGTGCATGCGTGCGTACATCGATCCGAATCCTCCCTTCCTCTCTTTCCCTCTCATCTACTCGCGAGGCATTTCCGAACAGTCGGTGGAGTCATTGCGGTGAATTACGCGAATCGGCCCCTCATCATCGTCCCTTGCCATTTCAGCGAATAACGCGATCTCATAGTATTCAAATCGGAAGGGTGGAGTAGGTAGATGTAACAGCATCAAGAACCATTAGCATAAATCTGTGTCGAGCGACGACGCGGAAAAGCGTGTAGATCGATATCGTCTCGCGGCCGACACCTTCTTCCCTACCTGTTTGTCTCCGTCTTGTATTGCGCTCTTTGTTCTTTTCTGTCGGCCTTTCCAACCCTTTTCTTCAGAGAAAAAGAGAATGATTACTATGTATACTAACCTCTACAACACTAACATTATCCAGAGTGGGCGTCGTTAAACACTCTTAAAAGTGCCTATTGAAAGATTAATTATTCAAAAGTTCTTAAAGTTAGTGGGAGAAAAAAAAAACTTTTCAATAGAAATTCACAAAAATCCTTAAAAACGTTCTCGTTTTCTATTAATAATCGATTTTAGTACGATGAAAAATATACCGGAATAAATAATGAAATAAATATATGTTATCTCTTTCTCTCTTCTAGAAAATCTTCAATTTACAGATTAAAGTCGAAAAAAAAATTCTATGTATCTCACAGGCAATTAAAATATAATTTTAAAATATTACGTATGTAAAATTAAAAAAAATTATTTTTAGAATTCGTATTAAAATTCTTTTGCGCCTCTGAAGATAATTCGCAATGGCTATACGACAGTAAAACGGAAGGAAACGAATGAATGTCCTCCTTATCGAGTAAGACGAGAGTAGTAAGCTTATACGATTCTTCCGGCTGAGATAAAGGTACGAAACGAGGCACAAGACCAATAATCTCACGCTTACTGAGAACTATTGGCCCATGTGGAATCGACTTGTCGCGCCAAAGAACGTCCTTACGCGCCTGGCAAAAGCAATCTTGCTGTACCCAACCTAACCTTTGTAGACCCTTAACCTCTCGACGATCACTCGAAATACGACTACAGTTTATTGCAATATATAGCCTTCCGTGGGAAACTACATATACAGTGAGTAATCATTATATAAATTTGCCAGCGACGCGAAATACTCTCATTGATTATTGGTACATAATTTATGTCACACGCACAAATAGTGTCTCTTCTGAGAATAATTAATTATTAATGCTATAAAATATATATTAAATAATAATCTTACACGCGCGTATACATGCGATAAAATGTTAAATATTTTATATTTGTAGAAGAAATAATATTTATTATCTATTAATTATTTCAACATTCAGTTTTTTACATACTGCGTGCATTTGACTTTGGCATATAAAATCTTTTCCAACGAAAAAACTAATCTTACAAGAATATGGAGCTTCTTTATATTAAATCTCTTCAAGTAATAAATAGATATGTTCTATAATACAGATATAATATGGTTGGCTCGTATAAAAAAAATACGCATCATAAAATATGAAATATGATTAAGCTGGATTGGCCGTCTCGTAGCCATTCTGTCGGCTATTATCCGTCGTAAGAGCAACTTGAAGAGATGAAAAATGGACTGCGCTTGCCGAGCCGCGGAAGAGTTGCCGGAAGTTCTCTCTGTTCGTTAAAAAAAAAGAACGGTAAGATAAAAAAAAATGAAAAGGAGAGGGAAGGATAAGAGCTCTCCCAAAGTATTCCAATTCGACAGATGCGAGAGAGAGAGAGAGAGAGAGAGAGAGAAGAATTAACAAGTCGCTATAAAAGCTGAGGAAAAAAATCAGGTTTTACAGAGTTCTTACACGAAGCCTCCACTGATATCTGCTTTATTATACGTTAGCTGCTGAAACGACGCGACCCCTAATTTGTATCGGATAATGAGGATTAACGAATTCTACGAGCTTCCGTTTTACGACGCCGACAGAGCCACGATCGATGATTAACGATCCTGCAAGACAAAATCTAACCGACACGGATCCAATTTCCGTTATATTGTGTGACGTTGGCAGCGTTATTTATGATTAACGACGGAACAAAACAGCAAAATCTATCAACATCCAATTATGTTGCATAATAATGGGTGCCATGCCGTTATTTACGATAACAAGAGAACAAATTGGTAAAATTCGCCGATAGTCGCCAATATACGCTCTATTTGTTCTGTGCATAACATCGATAATATGATATTTACGACGATTAGCGGAACAAAACAGCGGATTCTAGGGTTGCACGAGATACCAAGACTAGTTTTGTTCTTGTCTTGATCTTGTCTTGAATTTCAAGACAAGATCAAGACAAGATTTTAAGTTAATTATCAAGACAATACCAAAACAAATTATCAAGATTCTTGATCTTATCCAGAAGTCTTGGTTTTTAAAAAAAGTTATCTAATTGTTGCCGATCTCTGAACGGAGATTTTAATTAATATAGAAATAGGCGAGAAAGACAAAAAATTTTATTTATTGTTAGTAAATAAAAACATTTATAAATTTAAAAACTTTAAAAAATTTAAATTTAAAGAGTCTGCGCATCATTATCATTACACACTTTAATGTGACATAAAAATAGCGCAAATTAATCACTTTATATTACTTAATTTATAAAGTTTAATTTCAATACTTACGTTTAAAAATCTATCACTTTTTGTTTTTCTGACAATATTTTATTTTTCACCGCTTTTAATCCAAATAAATCTTTATATGCTCTTTTATGATCTTTCTCCAAATGTTTTTTTAATCCAGTAGTGTTACTATTTTTCATTTTTATTTCTTTAGTCACATTTTCTTTTTGACATAATAAACATACGCCGATTTTTTCATTGTTTCTTGTTTCATACTTAAAATAAGTTTTCTATGTGCATTGTTTAACTGCACTTACTTCCGAACTTTCATTATCACTTTCGGAAATGTTCGCATGTTCAGCAGAAGAACTTGGTTTAGTTTTTAGACTGCGTCTGCACAATCGAGACGTGAGCATACGCAGTAAAGAACAAACGAAAATCGTGCTCGACGCTTCGGATAACAGAAGAAATCAGATATACTTACTATTTTCTGTTTTTTATCAAGCTGACAAATAATTTAGTATTAAATAGAAACTGTTAATAAAAATCAAGGCAAGACATGACAGGACAAGATCTTTGATACAAAAATCCTCTCAAGACCAAGACAAGATTAAAATTTTCAAGACCAATACAATATTTTTGCGAATATTGTCTTGTCTTGGGTCTCGTGCAACCATAGTGGATTCTATAAATTCTAGTTTTAAATTCTAGGAGAGCAAAGCTAGGCGTTACGATCCGAAATATCTAGTGTAACTTGGTGCAAACATATGATTTCATTGGACATGAAATTCGATAGCTTTGTCGATAATTCTCAAATATCGCGACAATTAATTAGGTATACCTTAGAAGTACTAAGCATAAAGTAAAAATTGCATGACTTTTGAAATTATTGTTTTATCATCGGCCACTGCTCACCGCAAAAGATTTTATTAAATCTTCATGAAGACAAGTATGCATTATGGAAATAAAATTTGCAAATCACGAATTTTTTAAGAATTTTATAGAAATATTATGAACAATAAATCTCCTTTTCCAAAAATAACAAGATAGCGCTATGAATTGCAAATAAATATAATTGCAAGTCATAAAACATTTACTTCCTCAAGCTTTGTAGTTTTAATAAAAATTTTGTTTATAAACAAAAAATAGAGCGTGACCATCTACGGAAAAAATTAAAGGAATAATGTCATTTATCCCTTGCTAAAGTCGCCAACAAATAAAAACCTTTCCTAATAAAAAAGGAAGGTTCATTTTTACAATGTTTTTCTTTACGAGTAAAACGTTGCATCAACCCCTAAATAATGGGATAGAACATATTACCCCACCCCAAAACAAGTATTATAATCCCTGCAGATAATATTGATTCACTCTTTTCACTCTGGTTAATAATAGAAGAATAATCTTCCCCATATATTCTCTTAATTATTCCTCTAATTCTTATATTTCTTCCTTTAAAATCTTTTTTTATTATCATACATTACATATCATTTTCTGAACATTAGTCGCATACAGGGTTGGGAACGTTATTCTATAAAAGTAACGCGCTACCGTTACCGTTATTTTTTGTAAAAAGTAACTCGTTACCGTTACTCGTCACTGATTTTAAAAAATAACGCGTTACCGTTATCGTTACTTGGAAAGTAACGATTCCTTACTTTTTTGTTATGTTTTTGTTTTTTGTAATGCTAAAATAAGCTATTAGATTATAAAATTATTTAATAATCAATATTAAATGTAATAATCTAAGTTACAATTAAAAACTCTAAATTAGTCTCTATATAGCACACAAGCGTTTTTTATATTAAACTTATTTAATGATTCTAATTTTTTATGTTAATATCTTTACTTTTTAATACATTTATCTTGATAGGAATTTAAATTGTAATTTACAAATTTCAATTTTGTCGAAAATTTTTATCAAACATTGTTTTTAAATATTGATAAGAGAAATATTGATATTATTAAGGGTATGATTGCAATATTCATTATTAGTATTGTAAAATCTATAATTTACGTTACTATAGATTTTCACTGGCAGTGACTATCAAAATGCAGCCTATGATAGAAGGTTACAAAACATTTTTCAAAAAATACATCTATTGAATGGATATAAGATAATAAGGAACCAAAAAATAACGATAAAAGTAACGGCTAATTCGTTACCGTTACTGTAAAAATGTAACGACGTTACCGTTACCGTTACAAACAGAAAAAAGTAACGATCGTTACCGAAAAAAAGTAACTGTAACGGTAACGACGTTACAAGTAACGGCGTTACCTCTCAGCCCTGGTCGCGTACATATATTCCGGAATCGGTATTAAATATTCGCCAATCACCGAGAGAGAGATATTTTTCAACTCATTTTATATTTTATTTTATATTTTAATAAATAATTAATTTCAATCAATAATAATTTTACACACCGTCCTATATATTACATTCGTATACTTGAATTTGATGTATATCCCCAGAGAGTAGAATCGTACAGAGGGTCGCATACGAATTTACGTAATAAATTAACGTCATAATGTCACGCGATGAATTCGGTAATGTCGTCAATATTTACGTCGTCGGAGGAGCGCAATCGATATGCTTTCATACATAAAAGAGATTAGTATATTCCCAAAGTGATGCAAATGCATCGCCATTTCCCTCAACAAATTAATATCAAATAATTACGTCATCTTGATAATTAAGAACACTCGTCTTACGCTTGCTAATATGTTGATGTGAAATACACGAATTCGTATATCAGCAAATAATATTAGCGAGTTACATCCGCAAGATCCAGTGTAAAGCCAGCTGTACCGAAGCATAGGGACGTCTTCGTGGGCATCTAGTAACTCAAGCGTGATGCGGCTTGCTCTCGAGCGAGCAGGACGAAAGGGGGTCAACAACCCCGTCTTCGATAATTACCGTGGGCGAAGCTCTGTCTCTCTCTCTCTCTCTCTCTCCCTCCCTCCACCCCCCTCTCTCTTTCTCTCGCTGGGGTCTTTACGCCTCGCTTGCAGCGAATCGATGGAGCGCCTCGATCGCCCGATAAAAATATATCTCCTTCTCCTCCCGGCGGTGCGGCGTGGCGTGGCGTGTGCGCGCGTTATTTTGAAAACGAGTCTTCGCGAGCCATCCTCTCTTCGTTCGCAAATATATAGAGAACGTGTGTGCAAGTTGTTAACTTTCGCGAAAAATGTCTAAGTCTAACGCCAGGTCTCTCTCGCCGAAGAATGACGAAGATGAGAAGGGGGTGATTGGAGGGGTGGGGGGGGAGTGTGCGTAAGGGTGGTTCGACGAGAGGCGGCAACGGCGACGTATGGCAAGGCGTACCACATTCTTTGATGTCGAAAACTCGGCGTTTACCGACATCACAGGGATTCCAACACGGACGCGGCAGGCATTTGCCCCCGGGATGCGTATCGCGAATCGTGCCACGTCGTGATGGGGGACCGGGGATGCGGGCAACGGAGAACAGGG